>NW_016157251.1:243899-329725 GCF_001687245.7 Rhagoletis zephyria
ACCCTAGCTAAGCATCTGGTAAAAGATATTTGTCAACTGTTTATTTTTTCAACCGACTTCCAAAAAAGGAAGAGGTTATCAGTTGGTCGGAATATNAACCAAGCAATTAATAAAAAAAAATGCAGGCACGAGTGAATTTATTAAGTAAGAACATACTTTTACATAACGCACATATGTATGTTTTTGTAGAGAACCCTAGCTAAGCATCTGGTAAAAGATATTTGTCAACTGTTTATTTTTTCAACCGACTTCCAAAAAAGGAAGAGGTTATCAGTTGGTCGGAATATTTTTTTTTTGTTTTTTTTTTTTTTGTATGTATGTTACCGCATAACTTTGAACCACGTCAACCGATTTCGATAATTCTTTTTGCATCGGAAAGGTAGTGTCTCAGGTGGTCCCATACTAGTCTGGTTAAGAGGCGATCAGTGGATCATGAGCTATATACATATACTTTTTTTTATATGAGAATTGAAGTCGGTTTTTTTTGATAAATATTACTTTATTCAGTTGAATATCGACGCTTAAAGTACAAAACCGCGTATCAACAAATTGCAAAAGCGCGTATGTGTATTCTGCGTAAATTATTTTCTAGAGAGGAAAAACACTCATATTTCATAATGGTTCTCTTTTTTCTAAAGAAATCGCATTTTTGGCTAGTATATTTCAGGACTAATCGATAAAGATTGAGCCAAGAGTTTGTGTGAGCGGGATCGGAAAAAGCTGAAAAATTAACATACCTAATGCCCATGATACAAAAAAGAAGGTAGTTTCATTTAATGACATTCGTTGTTGTTGCTAACCATTTGACTTTTAATAAAATTATGACATTTCATCAAATTCATGCTACCTGATTACTAGAAGAAATATATTTTTTTAAGCAGAAGATTTTATCAGTACATTCAAAGATGTGGAATATGATGAACTAGAAAATTATGCCGGCTAAATGATTTCGCAAATGGGGTTGACGACTAGGTTTCAGAACGCATGAAGAAAGTGTAACTGCAAAACCGCGTAACTGACATTTTTTTCAAAAAATTGGATTTGCTCACACAAGCTCTTGGCTCAACACTTATCCATTCGTCCTGAAATGGGATTTCTTTGTAAAAAAGAGAACCATTTTGAAATGTGAGTGTTTTTACTCTCTTCTAAATAATTTATGCAACCTCACATACGCAGTTGTGCATTTTGTTGATACACGGTTTTGTACTTTAAACGACGATCTGTTAGCTGTTTTTGTCGGAGGGCGGTCTGTTCAAGCCGACTTCAGGTGTTTTGCATAAATTGAAAATTTGTGAAATTTAATGATGCTAAAAGCCTAATTTTTTGCAAAATCTGATGAGAAATTTAAAAGCAAACTTGAACCTAAATATAAAAAGGTTTTATTTGGGAAGAACATTCTTTAGAATTTGATTTTTAAATCGCAAGATTGCATTAAAAAAAAAAAACAGAAAAATGCGCGCGTGGTTTTTATTACAAAATGAAAAGAACCATTACGATGAAGTCTCCTTTAACAGTACCAAGTACTGATAATGGTTTTTGATTTGAAATGTTATTACATTAGTATAAATATGGGAAAGAAAATACTCCGATTTATTGTTTTAATATCATCAAAGTGGCAAGGCCGTTGATAATACTCACAAATTATGAAACTTCAAAAAATTTTATTATCCGTCAAAAGTTGTTTATTGAAACTACCTTCTTTTTTGTATCATGCCTAATGCCTATCACTGAGCACCCGAAATGTATAAATATGCGGAGATATTTTTTTTTTATTTCCAACATTTTTAATTTTAAATATTTTTCTTTCCATTTTTGTTTAAGCATAGCTCTTATTTCATAAAGCATTTAAAATTTGTTGCAAACTTGATAGACTCTCAAAACTGTCTTCAAATTTCAAACTTTTTAATCAGAGTTTTTTTTATAAATATTTCGAGTATTCAGTTTTGAAGCCCATACAATTTTAGTGCAGTAAAGTGTAACCTTGCATCTGAGACAAAAATAATTATATAGGAAGATACCTTCAAGAGCGTGCGTAAAAAGAATTTTCAAAAATCAGCGCGACTAATTACACTAAAATTTAACGGGCTATAGAACTGCATACTCTTAAACTCTGATTTGAAATATTGAAGTTTTTATAACGGTTTCTAAAATTCTATTAAACTTCCAACACAGTTAGGAACGTGAATTTAAATGATTATATTGTAACATGAACCATCCTTACAAAAAATCTACGAAAAATATTTAACGTGAAAACCATTGTGAATATTAAAAATTATATATATTCTTAATTCGATGCCGGAGAATCTATGTATTACATTTCAATACATTTAATACAATATAACGCTGAGTTATCACAAATAAGTATTCACTACATAAGTATATCACCGCTCTTCTCTATTTGTCACACGACTTAGATTTTTAGATATAAGTAACACAGCAATAACCATTATACGTAACAAATATAAATAATTTTTAAGAATAACGGTTTTAGAAAATGAAGGCATAACCGACACTTTATATTCCTAATTTTAAAGCACAGTTTACCTCAAAAAGTAAATTAATGCAAAACAAATAGCTATTAAAAATAAAATGAAGTATGTATTTTTATTTAAAAATTTTATGCATGCTTTTTGAATTACAGTATTTAAAGAAAAGGCTCTATACTATACTTCTTAGAACCAGCTCGAAACTAACCACATTTGTTCTAGCCCGTAGGTGACTCTTTTGGATCTATCTAGGAAGTGTTGTTATATGAACTGTCTCAGAGCCATCTAAGCCAGTTCTGCAGAGGGCGACAATTGTCACTTCGTAGGACATTGTCATGTTAAAAAAGACAGTTGGAAGCATTGATTTGGGATAGATGAAGAACCAGTACCGTCCCTTTTCAGGCTAGCTCAGCGCAAGTTCTGAACCAGTTTGGTTTTCTGCAGGGAGACTTCCCAGTCTTTGCGAGGCTAAGATGGAAATATTTTGGATCGCACTTTGTCACTAACTCTGAGGAGCTCTCAGGCTATGAAATTAGCCGGGTTCGCGTTATGTAATCGGCTCGCGGCGTTTCGCTGACTAGATAAATGGGTTTTCTTGTGGTATGTCCAAGTGTGTCCCTTGGGGCAACCACTATAACCCAACCCAACCTAACCGGAGCCCAAATGGCGTAAACGCCTAGGAATACTAAAAANACATTTTCATGGGTCTATCTCTTTTTGTTCTGGTACTTACAAACATCGGACCAAAGTTATAATACCATTTCATGCTCATGAAAGGTATAATTACACTAACAAATTAANACCGTCCCTTTTCAGGCTAGCTCAGCGCAAGTTCTGAACCAGTTTGGTTTTCTGCAGGGAGACTTCCCAGTCTTTGCGAGGCTAAGATGGAAATATTTTGGATCGCACTTTGTCACTAACTCTGAGGAGCTCTCAGGCTATGAAATTAGCCGGGTTCGCGTTATGTAATCGGCTCGCGGCGTTTCGCTGACTAGATAAATGGGTTTTCTTGTGGTATGTCCAAGTGTGTCCCTTGGGGCAACCACTATAACCCAACCCAACCTAACCGGAGCCCAAATGGCGTAAACGCCTAGGAATACTAAAAACTGAATGTAGTATCGCTCCTATTTTGAGATGATCTTCTGTGCTTTCTGGGCGTCGAGCACCGTCCTGCCGTCAGTATCTTGATGCATATAGTCTCCTATTGATTAAAAGATGCAGTTCCTAAAGCGCAACTTCCACTTCTGTCTGGTTTCGTACATCTCTTACCGGGATGAACTGCGAGAGATTAGGACTAAAATTTATTAAAATTTTGTTATCTTCTGAAATAAATGTTATATGTATGTACATATTGAGAGCCATGATTAAAGCCCCCAACATTGGTTTTCAAGCACAATGGATCGATTTGAACTCACTATATACTCCAAAGGTTCCCATTCGTCGTTGCACAACGTACGTTAAGAAAATTTGTGAGAACATCGTTAGACTATACAGTATTTTGGTCTTGTATTTTCGGGTAAAAGGGATCCCTATTAAACCGCAACCGCCACAATTTCAGAATATCTTCCTTAACGGTATGTAAAATAAGCATATTTTTATGTTTTATTGAGACAAAAACGAACTGCAAGCAAAAAAAATGGAAGATGCCAGATCTTTCATTAAATGTTTTAACCGACTTCAAAAAAAGAAGGAGGGTAACAATTCGTCGGAATATTTTTGTNTTATGATTAACCGAGCTATGCTTGGTTATGTGCGACCAGTTTTCTTCGTGTACATTCTTTATGTTACCGCAAAACTTTGGATCATGTCAACCGATTTCGAAAATTCTTTTTGCGTGAGAAAGGTGGTGTCTCTGATACTAATCTAGTTTAGATCCGATCATTGGATTACGAAAAGATTAACGGTACTCCTTAATTTTTATGCGAGGATTGAAATCGTTTTTTTTTTGCTTAAAAATTACTTGTTATTATTTAAAATTAATTTGAAAGACATGTGATTTTGTTCTTAGTGATAGATTTCAGGACCCTCGGGATCCGCAGTACACTTTTGAAAAACTTCGGGATGGGCGGGTTCGGGACTTTAAAATTGACTTTCATGATCGGTGGGATCGGGATTGAATATTTAGTCCAATGCCCATCTCTAAATTCTCTAATCTGAACCCTTGGTATGCCTCTTTTGGGAGAGAATATTTGTTGCATACCGTCCCAGAAATAGTTCTATTGCGCGCATCCTGGCTAGTAACATAGACGCTTCGACTCTTTTCGGAGAAACGGAAGGCTGGTAGATAAGCCTGGAAACCATTAGCAGATATATATTCCCTCGTTACAAATTTGAGTTTCGCGTTTATCCAATTGTACCTAATTGCGAAAAGATTGCCGATCAGAGCGTCGACAATTCCTGATACTTGTGAAACAGCGCATTTGAGGTAGGTTTTAAAAGTTATATAGTTACGGGTTTTTTCTATGGTGAATATAAGAAATCGTAGGATATTTATTATGATCTCAGCCAAACTCAACTAAGCTGCTTAGGAAGACTACTTTGTTGTGTTGTCCCTCCTGATCTATCAACTGAAAGTGGACGTTCGTAAAAGATCTATATCCACTAATTTATAACAGATAACTTAAGAGACACACTTATGCATTTGTTATCTAATATGTGATAGTTAGTCAAGAAGTTTGATGGTTTCATAGCTTAGGATTTTATGGAGTCCGAGTTTGTTGAGCTTCAATTGATTAGATCTCAACTCGTTCTATTTGGATAAAATGGGGCCAAAAACCTTCAATTTTTGATGGACTTGATCGTCCATCTTATCAGCCAAGATTTTTGTATCCCAGCATATCCTGCTCTCTAAATTTATTGGCATTTAAGAACAATTTTAGATTATCTTCTCAGTTGGTACCAGGGATGTTAATTTTTCGGCTTTTTTTCTATCTCGTGATTTTCGGGATGGCGTTTTCACAATCCCTGGATCACGGGATTAGTCCCGGCATTTAGATGTTCATTAATTTTCAACAACTTGAATCGAAAAAATTGCTTCTATATTGTTTGAGAAGCTCTCCTACCATCAAATAAATATTAAATAAATAGGTTTGAAACCTACCTTTTTATTTAAAGAGGCATTTTTATTTTTTCTCTCTGACCGCAGGACTTATTTTGAAGGACTGTGTAATTTCAAAGATATGATTAATTCCAAAAATTGTTAAAAAAATTCAATGCAATGTAGAATACTAATATGGGTAACAAATGCAATAGGAGATTTCTTTAGAATTTAAAATATTAAAATTTTTTGGATTCACAAGAACAAATACGTAATTTTGAAGCTGACAAAGTTAGAAGAACGAAATTCGAGGTTGTTATTGTTTATATAAGCCCTTAATATATAATTTTTTCAAAAACAAATATTGCGAAATTTCAAGGATAAAATATTAAAATGACATTTACAATATTTACCAGCCTTTCTGCACCAGAAACTTGAATCTGTTTAAATTCTATAGGATTTCCTCACTAATTTTATACCCATACTTCTTCTCTAAGCACATTTCTCTGAATTTTTTAAATCATTTTTGAATCACTGACGTCAGAGTGAAAAACTAAAAACGCAATTTTACTATATTTAGCCCGTGGTTTCGCGAATATATTGATATTCGTGTTTAAAATTTACTATCGCGCGGTGTCATATGTACAATGAGCTAGACATTTATAAAAAAATATTAATTATAAAATAAAAAACGAAATATAGCGAATACTGGTGAGTTTTTATTATTGCCTTAAGTGCAAATTACAAATCCCGAAAATCCCGGAATTACTTCGCCGGGATCCCGCGATTAACATTTCCAGTTGGTACCCATATTCATAATTCTACGAGGGGCTCTCTTTTAGAGACCCATATGATGTACATCTTGAAGACCATGTCTAGATCTTATGGAACAAAACTTCAGATCAATTTTCTTTCAGTGCACCACTTTTCCATACATAGGCGACTAATTATTCACACTGCAACTGCCACCATTGTACGGAAGCGAAAACGGTGTGCACACAAAGCAAGTCTAGGCAATTCTAAATGACATTTGACATATTCTGCTCATTACACACGCATTCAAAGAGAAAAAAAAGTTGGGTTGAAATATCAGACAATGGTAAGAACGATACGGGGCGCAACGCCGACTGGGTTTTCAAATGAACGCAGAAGTGTAAGTGTGTCTGTGTGCACACAATTGTGTGTTATTTTTTGCAAGAAATCAAGCTAATAATAAACAAAAATAACAAAACGACCGAGAACGAGAATGGTAAAAAAACAGCACGCAAATGATGAATGCGATTTCGAATAGCGCAGTGGTTAGGTGAAACAACAGAAAGAGGGGTGAGTTGGCGAAACACTGGCTTAGGCGGGTATGGAAATACGAAGGAACAAAAGCAGAGGCAGCGGGTTGCCGAAAGATGTGAAAAAAAAGGAAATTGTAACAAGAGCAGCAGAGCGCTGAGGTAAAGTAGGCAGGATAACAGGAAGGCAGTTGCGAGAGGGCTGCGATAGGCATATTAAGGTTGACATTCGTCTGCTCAGACGATCATGCCACCCTGGCGTAGCAGAGAAAAAGATACTAAGAGAGTGGGGGAGAGAGAGGGGTGCGCTGATTTTTGCGCAATTGATGAAAGAACAAAATTAGATAGCAGGCTGGTTGGTTGGTTGGCGAAAGTTCGGAACTAGTTCTGGGACTCTTCAGCGCCATGATGTTCGCTTTCTGAGCAAATTAAGTATAGCTGAGGTTTCATTAAAACTAAGCCAGCGAAAGCAACCCTTATATGCCGCAGCATACTCACCCCACCACGAGCAGGCAGACGTCTAACATTATGCGTGTGCGTCTTTGATACATCAAAGTTACAATGAGTGACATTAGAAGCACTACAGAACACAGCAGCTCATTCAACAAAGTTGACACTGTCTCAAATACAGGCAACATCGAAAAAATGCGAATGCGAATACGATTGAAGCGTTGCGTAATTATTGCGTTTGAATTGTCATTGTGCTGTCAACACCCCCCGTCGTGACACAGCGCGCAGCATGTTGCATGGTGTTGTTAATCACGTTGTACTTACATAACGCACAATAAGGGGTGGAGGGTGAACCTTGACGCAGAACGCGTGTATTGGCGATGCTGCGGTGGTCATATACGTTCGGTTTTTTTGTTTTTTTTAATGAGTCGCTTCACACAACAGGCAGCGCGCGACTGAGCTGACATTACACAGCCGCAGGCAAAGTCAGCGCAGTGAAAGTGTTGCAAAACGAACGAAAAAAGGAAATAAAAAGCAACATAAAATATGAAACCGAAAAACTGCCCTAAGCGCTTATAGCCCTCTTTCACGCTGTTGTCCTGTAATGATGTGCAAACGATGGTTCATTTTTACCCTAGTAATCTCCGCCAACTCCTGCTCTGGCACACACTCTTCAGAGAGGACGGAAGTTGGTCATTATTTTTATTTGGTATTTTTATGATGCGGTTTTTAGCACCTTCGATAATTTACGCCAACGATATGAGTTATGCGATCAAACAGCTTTACACATACATATTTATGTGCATACTCTTACAAATGAAAGCATATGTGTAAGCTGAGGCTCATATCCTATGCCACATCCTGCCCAGCGTGAATTGTTCGTGTGTTGTTAATCTTTTTTTGCTGGTTTATATTTATTTTATTTCTCTGACGCTGCGCAGCTGCTGCGATATGTCCCAAAAGGAAGGTCTGTGTTTTTTTTTTTCTATACTAATGCGTGTGTGTGTGTGCTTGCTCTCGTTATTTGTGCATTTTTCATGAACTTCTGTCAAACTTCACTTCAACGTCTCTTTGAATTGTTAACATTTAACAGACCTTAATGAGCTACTGTGACTGACAAGTTGTCTACGACAATGATACTCTATTTTTCGTCACTTTTTGGAAATTAATGATGGCACAAGAATTAGATGCGGAAACTGCTGATGTTGCAAAAGTTGAAAAAGCTGATACCAGGGGAAGTAAGTGGTATAATAAGGTCGTTTCAGAATAGTACTTCAAACCTGAGAATGGGTCATGCTTGGTTTAGCCATTGGCAAGCAAAAAAGCTTATCCTATTGAAACAGGTTCGCCTTAAAAAAAAACATCCATGAGGTTACCATCAGATACTCAACCTAAGGAATTTTTAGGTATTTAGAAAACCCAATTATAGGTTAGGTTAGGATGATCTGGCCGGCGTTGATCCGCACATAGACTAGTAGCTCCTTAGAGCCGTGTTGCATTTTAGTCGTGTTTCGGACAGTGCAGGACATCCGCAGAGAAGATGCTCCAAGGTCTCCCTGGTCACGTGATACCCATTTTTTGTTCATGAGTAGCTACCAGGATATGCCGAAGCAGGAATTTTTGCAGTTTTGCAGGTACTTAACTCATGTCATCTAGCCATGAACTGTATAATCATAATATTGTGTATTTTGTTGTACAAGTATTGGAGTGGTCTACGAATGTAGTTTGTTCGACACACATACTTGTGGCGTTCGTGGAAATCTTATCTGCAATTTCATTACCCTATATTCCCAGGTAGCGGGCTACTAAATAGATATGCAGCCTTCTGTCTGCCGTTAGCCTGTCAATGGCTTCACGGGTGCGAAGGACGCTATTGGACGAAATATTATATGAGGTGAGGCAGTTACCTCTGCCTTAATTGCCGCCTGACTGCCCCCACGTAAACCTATATACTTTGGAGTTGATTGTCGTTTTGGTATGGGCTAGCTCTTCTGCTATCCTCATTGGGCAAACCACTGCTTGGAATATGCTGCAATGGGTAGGTAAACTAACTACTCGCCTTCCGTTCAGTTCCTGCCAGTAGATCCCGGCATCCACTCCCATTAAAATATTAGGCATCCACGTCTAGGTTTCACTCCCTTACGCCACCCCTCCTCCTCAATCGTTATGCGAAACCTTCATTGCCACTTAAAGCTAGTTGCCATGTAGTCCATGCTGCCTTTGCTTCCCGTCTCAATTGAGCGGCGCGTGCTTAAAGGTTTTGAAATCGAGTCTATAATAGCCGTCAATTAACCTGCACGTTTAGCGACACAGGTTTCCGCGAACAGGTCAGAAGGCGGTAAACTGAGGATTTTTTCAAGAGCAGCCGCTTTAGTGGATCCCATCCATCCACCATCTCTATTAGTTTGGGGTATGATGACTTTTTTGCGACACTCCACCACACCAAAGCGCCATAGAGCAGTATTGGTCTGACTATCGCTGTGTAGCACCAATGTACCAGGGTATCAGCCATACCCCAAGTGACTTCCAGCATTCTTTTACATGCATAAAGGGCGTTACTCGCCTTCTTCACGCTTTCCTCAACATTGCACTTCCTCGGCAACTTACTATCTAATCCTACCACCAAATACCCTGAGTGGTCTTTAATTCACAGCTCGATGCTACTTAGCCTCGGGGTCTCCACACTGGGACCTTATACATTCTTGTGAAGAGTATAGGTATATTCTCTGTGCGTTTACCCATAGCCCACAAACCAAAGCCATAGGCCGTTTCCAAAGTCTTGAAATGCAAATTTTTAACTTTCACTTTCCAAGCAATAGGCAAATTAACAATGTAAAAGTTTGCAAGCGCTAAACAAAACAGAAAGTAAATTTTGATAGCAGTACAATATAGATGCCCTTGTCCTTCCACAGCCACGGAACCATTCAATTTCTCCAGATAAAAGCAAATGAGTTGCGAAGTGGGGTAAGATTTGCAGTGAATTGCCATGTAAATTGACCACTCCACCGTACTTTTAACGCAGCAAACAAACTTCCAACGGCAAGCATATTCACTTATAATCGTTATTTCGTTATTTTTACTTGCAATTTGGGGCAGAGAGACACCTACGCCAGCCGCTTGTTAGGCTTGTTTTGTTTGCCGCACGCGTACGTACGAATTGAGTGGGTCTCTGGAGACCGATGTTTACCGCCAAATATGAATACACGTTATTAATGCTATTGTTCCACTAGCAGTCAAGGGAGCAGCGAGTAAGCAAGCAAGCAATTGAAGCGCCTTCTTACAAGAGTGGAGGCCAATAAAGGTGGCAATTCAAATGCTCAGGTAACTTGAATGGTAATTTTTTTGATTTTTCAAGTCCAGAAGCCACTTGAAAATTTTTCGGCAGCAAATTAAGCACGAAAACTTTTTGGCTTGCAAATTTATTTTTATTGGCTGATTAGCGTATTTAAATATATATTTTTTCAGTTTTTGCTTCAAGCTATCGTGCAGTTGAGGTGAGGAGAAATTTCGCTTAGAAAGGTTTTAATGAATCAAAAGTTTTTACTTGCATACAAAGTAATGCAAATTTTGTTTAAAAATAAAATAAATATACATATGTACATATGATTGCGGGGCTTGAAACTAATTTTTCCTGAAAGTAGGGTGCCATAACACTTGGCAAGGGTAATATTGATTATCAGAAGTACAGTTATCTGTCGCTTTACAAAGTACCTTTGTGTATAAATTGGTGACAAAACATGCACAAACCAGTAAGGACAGTGTTGTCTTCGAGTATGCCAAAGTCGTCATACTTTTCATGAGCATCAGAAAATTTTACATCCGCAGGAAGCTAAATATAATTTTTATATTCACTGCATACATAGATATAGAAGTTATATAAAAAAATCATATTTGAACAATCAGGCGTTAAGCCTAAATATGTCAAAAAGCTGAGCATGTCTAAATCATTTTCACTACTGTGCATGATCGATAGGTAACCCGGTCCCGCAATTTATTGGTTTTAGCTGAGGAGTTATATCGCAAAAACTTGTATCTGAACAGTCAGTGGTATAGAATAGCTTATATAGCAGCAATCTTGACTATTGTCTCAGTAGACTTTGTATGATTATGGAAAATAGCGCACAAAATAGCTCGGTTTGGAGGTATGGAGGCTATAGGTTATAGTACCCCGATCTGTGTCATTTTCACTTTAAGCTTTCTGTTGATAATGAGTTAAAAATGAGTGGGAAATTTCACGTCCATACCTGACCAAATGGAGGAGTTATAACAGAAAATCTCATATCTGAATAATCATTTGTATGGGAGCTATATGTTAAGTAATCCGATTTACCGGGGTCGACAAATGATTTATACATTTAAAAAATAACCGCCTTACCAAAGTTTAGTCGGATATATCGTAAACTGAGGCACTAAATTGCATTAAAACAAACAGACGGCCATAGTAAAACGACTAAGCCCGACGTTTTGATCGTTTAAGTATGCATGTTCATGGGTCTATCACTTCTTTTCTGGTACTTACGAACAGCGGACCAAAGTTCTAATACCATTTCTTGCTAATGAAGGGCATAGAAAGAAAGTACAAGTGGATCGGCGATCAATTTCAGGAGTAACAAGCGTATATTTTGGCCTGCACAGATATAAGGTTGGCTATTTTTCATAAAAGTGTAAACATTTTGCTCCTTTTATCCTTCCTTCGTCAATACAGTAATACTTATGAATCGACTACGAACTCTCAGTTGGGGTGGTCTCTCGAAACAAGGAAGGGGTTAAAGTATCTTAGACCCCCTTTGCATTACTCTTGCGTTTTTGGCACAAAATTCAGCAATAACCAACTGTGACTTCTTTCTGGCTTAGTGTGTACGAAAGATGGTCAAGAGTTCTTCATAAAACCACGACTTTAGATATTGGTGGTCAGGTCACACTGTTCGGCTTAGTCATGGAAAATCTGAATATCACACATTTATTGTCAGCAGCATGGCGCCAGTTTGGATAATGATGAGGCGGGGTCATCTCAACTGTTTTTATTTTTACTACTACTACTTTTTCTAAGATCGAATTTCAAAGATATTAACCTTCATCATCCCTGAGGAGCTCTCTCGCGCTGACATCAATAGCCTTTACTCGTCGTCACGTTGGTAGTTTACCTAAACATTTGTCGCTTAATACTTTGTGGTATTACAAACAAAAATACTAATGCGGGCTTAGTGTACCGGATGTCAGAATATTCAGATTTTCCGGATAATGATTGGCATCCGCTATGGTTAGAGACCACTTACTATCACTCCTAGGACCTGGGTTCGATCTCTGGTCCGGGCAGTATCTAAAATTCGAAAAACTTTTTTCTAACAGTGGTTACCCCTCGGCAGGCAATGTTTAACATCCGAGTGTATTTCTGTCATCAAAAAAGACCCCATAAAATCCATTTGCCATTAGATGTGCAATAAGTTTTTACTTTTTCGAAAAGAGTTGCCACCTGCTAAACAATTAAGTTCAAATTATTAAATAATCAATGCCATAAGATCCGCACAGTTCGTTCGATTTTCAAAAGTGAGGTGTCTAGTTAAAGGATTATGGCTCAAGAGGTGAAGTAAAGTTAAACTTTTTCCAAAAGAGTTGCCATCTTTAAAAATTTAAATAAAACATAAACAAGTTTTTTGCAGTACTAAAATATGGGTGTCAAACGAAAAAGCGCTCAGAAATCTTTATTTAGTTTAAACATTTAAAGTTTGTTTGATGGTTTGAAGAGATTTGCCAGCTGTTAAAGATTTTAAATTCCAATTAATTATTAAGTTAAATAAACTACTAAAAGAGGGAGGACTCAATCGTTTATGGTTTTGAATGGGATTTATTTCTGAACTATATTTGGGGGAGTTGCCAGCGTAAAAAAATTAAATTCAATTTATGAATTATGTATTACAATATCGGACGGAAGATGGGTTACAGAGATTCTAGTTTGAAAATACTATCGCAGAGGATTGCCACCTGCTTGAAAAGTCTATTTTATTTAACTTATAGACAAGTCAAATGGAATATTAATATATGAGTTTTAAACCAAAGAGTTTTAATAAAACTTTAGTTTGAAAATATTTTTTGCTAGGGTTGCCATCAATTCGATTTTTATTTTGAGCGCCAAGTTTTGTAATTGTATTATCAGCCGTATCGGCGATGTCAATTGGTCCCCTCAGAGCCGCGATTTCACGCCGATCTTATGCGAACAATCTATCAGGCCCTTAAGGCGTATGTCGACAAAGGAATTTCTCGAGATAGAGCCAGAAACTGTAATAATGGTTGTTATTTCGAATAAACCCCTAATATAGCGAAAACAATTGGTTGGAGTTTATTTATTTTATATTTTTTTTATTTTTCAAGATCTTTTCTGTGAAGGAATGTACATTAAGGTATTTTTTTTAGGGTGGATTGAATTTTAAGGGTATGAAAACCCCACGCCATGTGATACCTCTCTTCGTTGAAAGGCTGGACGAATATACTTGAAACATTTGCAATATTTATTAACGTTTTTGGATAGTGTTGCCATCTGTTTTAAAAGTTATAATTCAATTTCGGCGCCTTAACGCCATGCAGGTTTACTAAATAGTTATTATTATTAATAGCTGGCATCGTTTCTTATCTTAGTAGCACCAGTGATGAAATAGGTTCCACGTCTCTGCCAAAGGACAATGCCATTTTTGAAAAGAAACCTCCATCATAAGAACCAAATTCCATAAATCTGTAATGGCTTCCTTTGAAGATAAAACTTTACAGCTATCCTTTACTTACCCTTCTATTCATTGAAAAACATTCGTAAACTGTAAAGGGCATGTTTATAATATAGTAAAGTCTGAAACGATCAACTACCAAAAGCAATTGCTTGCCGTTAAAAAAATAAAAACAAGCCATAAAGCAATTGTATGCAATGCAAAAATTTTTGCTCCCTCACGACCACGAGTTTTTAATTAATTGGCGATGTACATATGCATACCCGCGCAGCTGCTGAGTGATGTCAAGTGGCCGACTTCACAACACAGTCCCAAATTTCAGCCCAACAACATACCGGCTCTTATCGATTAACTGTCAATTTGATACCAAAGCCAATGCTGCATGCTGCCGCCTAAATCAACCAAGAGTCAATCGCCTACGCAACGCATATTGATGAATCACTAGAAAACCATGGTTCACATTCAAAAGTAATCGCCGAAAAAATCGGCGCTAATTCCCAAAGATAAAAAGAAAAAAAGGCGATATGAAAAAATCTCATCGGCAAGCTCTTATGGCGCACTGCATTGGTTAGCACATTTTTGGCACAGCGCTGTATCGCTCCTCACCCACCCGTTTTTTTTTTTTGTTTTTTTGGACTACCGCCTGACACTTATGACGGATTTTATTGACAATTGGGACAGTGGAACGCAGCGTTGTTGTCTAGTCTCGTTCGCTTATATTTAAGCCGGCATTGTTTTGCTTCTGTTGACAGCAGAAAGTTCCTCTTCTTCCCTCGTTATCTCTTTCACTTTCCTGTCAAATTGGATGTCGTTTTGCGGTTAAATGAGTAAATCGAAAAAATTCATTTTGCAATGCAATAAATGAGATTTGTGTTGCATCGTTATATGGTTTTCTATGCCGCTTTTCAACTGCAATAAAGTGGAAAGTCGTCGACAAAGGATTATGTTGCGGAGCGAACAATGCCGAAGTTATTGATCCCTGACCAAACATTTTGAGTGCTGTAGTGTTGTTGTTGTTGTTGTGCTACTACAGGATTTGTTCGTTATTATTTTTGTTGTTGCTGTTGAGTTATAATTGAAGCGGCTTTAATGGCACGTTTGCCGATTAAGTGGAGGTGGCCAATCCGTTTGTGTAATTCCAATTAGAGTTCGATTGGATTGCAAAGCGGGTAAAAGGAATGCGGATCAAAACAATGTATGTATATTGAGGAAGCTGTACACAGCAATGAAAATGCGGCGCTAACGGCTCCATTAGCTTGTTGCTTAAGCTAGCTGTGAATTTCAAGCGCCCACTGTGCTCCGGAAATCGAGGTAGCATATTTTTAGGCAGACAATTTTTTTAAGTGCAATTATGAACTGTAGACTGCGTATGTTTATGCAGAAAACGAGGCCTAGAAATATGCACCACTTAACTATGGTTTAAAAAAAAATTTTGTGTAATTGGTACATATTTTTAGCCTTCATTTTCTGCATAAAAATCCGCAGTCTAAAAATCTGGTACTAACGAATTAGGACTTGAAGCTACTGCTTTCGTTATACCGATCCGAGGGCTGTTCATAGAACTTTCGCGGGAGGATTTGAATTTCCTTCAGTTGCATGGCGAAGTTGCAGTGGACATCATTTTGGCTGTGGGTCACCAAAAAGATGTAATGCCTTCTTTTTCTGTGTGCGGCCTTAAGTTGTTTTCTCTTTAACTACATTTCCGAAATTTTGTCTTCCCTTAACTAAAAGTTTTTCTTTCACAAATCCGTCTATTCACCTCAAACTTTAATTAAACTTGCAACCCTTCTGCATATGGCATCAATGGCCATAGCAGCAGATCCATTAAACATAGAAACCCAATAAACTTTATTCAATCGAACACCTTTCTCTACTTTTCCATTGATGATGAACGGCGAAGGCGCAAAAGAATAAAAGCCGCTGACATAAAAAACATCAGTGGTGAATCAACCAACTTTGCACCAAACGACTAATGACAGCTCGGATTACGCAGCCACCCGTCGTTGTTGAGCCGCTGAGGTGCTTCAACAGATTGAGCGCTTCCATGAAATGAAGACCAACCAGCAGCAAAAACAAAAGAGCTGACAAAAGTAAAATGAAATGACATAAAAAGAAAAAATAAGAACAAATATGTATAGCTGGAGTTGGAGTTCGAGGTATACTATGTAGCTGAAGATTTGTTAAGGGAGTCAGCGTTGATAGCAAATTGCGCATTAGCATGATACTTGAACAGATGTCCTTGCATTTGAAATT
Organism: Rhagoletis zephyria; assembly: GCF_001687245.7. NCBI lineage: Eukaryota > Metazoa > Arthropoda > Insecta > Diptera > Tephritidae > Rhagoletis > Rhagoletis zephyria. The sequence continues at coordinate 260,125 of NW_016157251.1, forward strand.
CACAAAACTAAAAGCATTCAATGACTAATACGATGGTGTGGCAGCGCGGCAAATGGCAATAGATGGAATAGAAATTGTGCTAAGACAAGCAAGCGCAACCAGCAACTAGTAAACGGCAGCCATAAGTATGCAGAAAAGTCTAGTGGCTAGGAAGTGAGTAGTAAGTGATGGTGACAGCAGCCAAATTCTCGACCGGATTCTAAGCAAGGCAAGTACGGGGTGGTGGACAAGGCGAACAAAGGTACGAGGCTGAACCAATAAGTCATTGAGAATCAGGACAATTAAAAATTAGTAGTGGAAAATGTGCATACAATTTTGAGATCATTTCTCAAACGCCTAATTTTTGCGCGTAAACAAACCAAAATAAATAAAAATTTTACTACTTTTTGTGTTACGAAACTCATGAGCATTCCTCGTCCCGCAACCAGTTATAGCACTGCTGGTGGACAAAATACATGTTCCCTTCAATTTCTCAACATCTATCTAGATTTTTGCTCTCACTGAGCAGATGGAATTACGACAGCTTGTTGTAATGCTGACTGGTCCCTAAACGTGGTACAAATACCTGACTGTGATAGGCGTACATGACAACTCCATTTGCCCACCCTATCTTGAATAGGATGAGACGGTATAAACAAATTTTTGTGCTACTGCCAGAAAGTAAGAAGGCAGACCAGCAGAGGAGGTACTTCCACTCCACTTTCACCATAATGGAAGTGCTTCCTGCAAGCTCTTACTAAGGGAACACTTCTTTGTAGAAGCGGGCACCAGATAGGAAACTGAAAACTGCAATTCAATTTCACTGGCCATTGGCCTGATAGGAGGGCATGTGCCCCGGGGTCAGTCAAAATTGTCCTGCACTATCCAGGCGCAACTGCTTGGTTTGGAATACGGCAGTTGATAATGTTCGACACTCAACGAATTTGGTTAAGGATTAGAAGTTTTGGATCCATGTGTTATCACAATGGGCGTTGACTGGGCCAAAGTGTGCTGGCGTTCGCTAAGTCTGACAACCACCTCTACCTAACTTAACCTAACCATGCCTTAACTTGCGGTCCGTGGAGAATGCCGGGGTGAAAATTCTTCCAGCCAGGGATATACTTAGGTGAAAAAGTTTCCATGTTTCATTCGTAGCAAATAAGGTAAGAAAATGCCTCTCTCTAGGCTGGCCGACCGGATGTCACTTCTTTGCCTGCGACGTCTACGGCTTTGATATCTCCACTGAATGGAGTGCTAGAATCGGTATAATCCGGAAAACCTTTCTGACGCCGATAAGGACAGATCTCCCTAGAGTTGCAGTCTCTTAAATTCCTTATAACTCCCTAGTAAGTTTGGTGGACTTGTTGGCCATTGACGGTGATAGTTTTTTGGAACGAAGGGTCGGGAAGATTTTCAACCAACTTAACAATTAGCAAGAATCATCGATTTTCACCTACCGTACTGTGCGCTTGGCCTTCGCCTTGCTATACTTGGACTAGAACACGATACTTGTAGCCCACCGCGGTCGGTTGTGTAAATTTGGTGGACTTGCCTAATAGCTTCCTAAACTCAGCGGATTAGATTTAAGATCAAATCCGCTGCGACTGTTTCCGCCTATGGAAAGTTTCATCAAGCTCTTCGGAGACTGTGTGAAAAAAATACATAGCCGGTAACCTGTTATTGTAAACTCGCCGGCGTTATTGATCAACCCTCGTAAGAGGTATGCAGCTACAGTAAGTAAGGCGCACAGGCAGGACTGTGCGCATGTTTTGGTCGCGGACTGGCTATATTGTCACCCTCAACGCTGCCGTAGCCGAGAAGTGGTATTGGTGCAGGTTGCGGTATTGGTGATGGTGGTGCCGTTGAAAAGAAGAAGCTGCTTGTAGTGTCTGGCTGCCGCAAGTAACATTAGATGCCGAAGCTATCGGAATAAGCAAGCCCGAATAAATGCAAGGAATATGCAGCAATCAGCATACAGCAACCACTGCCATATCCAACCAACTAACTACAGCTGAGTGATAGACCGTCTGGCTGTCAGACTGACTCACTAACTGACTGTTAAGCGGATTCGTAGCATACGAAATTTCGTAGTATTTGAACTTTTATGCAGATTTAGAAGATGCAAGGCCAATGACAATGGTAGTTAGAAGCTAGGGCAGTGGAAGAGCCAGAAGGAAAAAGGGTCAGGAGCGCGCGCTCGCGGAGCAACAGCAGGTGAAGTGGCAAATTTGCCTGGATTTAACACTTTCTGTAGAAACTAGTGCTGCTTGTTCTCCGTCTTTTTTTTGGATTTTTGTCTTGTTTACTGTGTTTGTTCTGCAACTAGCGTATCAGCAGCTGGTCATATTTTGTTTCGTATTCAAATCAGCGGCAAAGCTAGCTACGCGTGCGTATTCAATTTGCAATACTTTTAATTTTCGTCAACACAATGCGCTCTAATACGAACACTTTGCCGGGAATTCGGTGTGTAATTGTATGTGCGTTCGTATATCCCCGACAGCACAAAAGCCACTCGCCGCATATCGATTACAATCGGGCACGTTTGCAATTTTTGCGGTGACTTTTTTAATGAAATTTCATTGAATGATGAAAAGACCGCGCGTACAATAGATCTGAAGCAAAAAAATCACAGAAATGGGTTGCCACAAATATAGAACGCGTGCGAAGGGTTGAACTGCATGGCTGAAGTGGGTCGCTTATGGAGTGATACACATAAGTAAACATTTGTTGGTATATAAAATTTGTAATGAAAATTTGTCATCAGCTTAAAGTGACAACAGCAGCAGCAGTAGCAACAAAATTCCCACATTCAACGCAAGTGGCATGCAGCGTGTTGCAAGGCACCCATATCCATGCACATACAAAGCATTCGCTTCCATTCCATTCATATTGTCAAACATGTCAAACCAATCGCAAATATTTGGTCGCATTAATTCATCACAATTGCAATCAGTCAAGCCGATCGATTGGCACACACATAGGACATACATATGTACAAGGACAACAAATGAATGCAAGCCATCACACGCACCCATACAAATATACATATACTACCTTGCATTTACTAGGACTCACCCTTCGTAAAACTGCCTGCACATTGCGGTTTTTTCTCAATGCTCGACGCAAATTAAGTCAAGTTGAAAGATAAATTACCGGCTGCTGCTACCACATTTCAGTTGCAACATTCCCAATGACATGTATTGTACATAGTAAAATTAATTCTAGCAAACAAAAAGTACTTTAAGGATGATCAAAAAAAAAAAAAATCTCAAATCATCAACATAACAAAAAGAGCGCGCAAAACAATGAATAAAAAACGGCATTGCGTTTGTTCGCAAACAATGCGTATAAATTACTTGCACATACGCACTGATTGTGCGTAGTCGAGTGTAATGACGCCATGTCTACCGGCTTGGTGGCTTTATTTCGCTGAGATTGATTTATTTATTTGCATTTGTGTGGCAAACAAATTGCGTTTGCAATAGTGTCAACATATTTTTGGAACATCCTTCTAATAAATGCTCGCAAATTTCAGCTATTTTTCAAAAGCTTGGAAGTGCAACACGTCGCACGTAGGTTAAGTCGCAGATGGATGCACATATGTAGGGCCAGAAGGCATTCAAAAACGGCCAAAAGTCAACTTTAGAATTTTAATTTTTTTTATGCTAATAGCCAAATTGTACAGTATTTAAGGGAACTAATTGTAAAATATTATAGCAATTGAACCTATACCGAGGTCACAATTTCATTTTGTTTTAAAGAGTTGCATTTGAAATTTATCTTCAAGTCCGGTGGATAGTAAAATTGAATTTTTTCCAGAAAATAATAAATATTTTCCTTTTGTCTTTTGTTTCTTATCAATAAGGTTCAGTAAAATTAAAAAATTAGTAAAACAGAATTAAAAATAGCCTTTGCTTAAAAGAATTAGACATTGTTTATTGATTCCAGCGTTCGTATTTATGATTTGTGGTTGCTGACGTCTGAGGTCCGTTTGACAAGCACATGAAAAAAATGTCAAAAAAATCACAAATCTCGCCTTTTACTCAAAAATTCGAGTAAATTGTAAAAAAATGGCAAAAAATCACAAATTTCGCAATTTACTTGAAATTTTGAAGGTACACGAGTCAAACGGACCACAGATTCGGATTTATTTAGGTTGAAATACATACCGATAGGTGGGTCTGGTTAAAAAAATACACCACTTTTTTGTTTGCGTGCCAGTGAAATTAATTTTAAATTTTTAGCCTTCCGAGTTGCTGATGATGAGACAAGTTCCGAGATGATGAGGATGAATGCAACATAACTGATGATTCATCCACACTTTATTTTTATGTCTTATTTTAAAACTGAATTTTAAAAGTGTTCTTATTTTTCTGAGAGAAGCAATGAATCCCCTTAATTTAATAAAAAAAAATAAAAATATTAAAACAACAATTTAGTAAAGAAAAAGAAAAACAAAAAAAAAAAATACAAAGGCGATTTTTTAGCTGATCTAAGATTAACAGGGCAATTCTGGCAACTGTTTTTCATCTCCACACAGTCTTTCGAAAGACAAACGACTTTCGTAAGATAGTTTGCTATTCTGGCAACTAACTTAGAAGCTCTCTACTGTCTTTCGAATGACTAATTGCAAGATTTGCTAACGAGGAGGTCTTAGTGTTATGCTGTTCGCCATTTAAGTTTTTTTTTCAAATTAAATTAAATTAAAAAAAAACATATAAATTTTTCTTTTAAAAATAATCAAGCGTAATAAATAAAAGAGATTTAAATTAAAAAATAAAAAGAAAGCAAAAATAAATTATTAAATGGCTTTAAAAATTAAATGAAATTCAAATAATTTATTTTTTAGCTAACTAAAAATAAAACAAAAATTTAACTAAAAAAAAGAAAAAGATTTTTGGCATTTATAGAGTCTTATGACATTTCGACTTAGGTAGTCCGTCAAAATTGTATTGGTTGTTATATAAATAGTTTGTTGGCCTCCTCCAACTTCTAGTAGACTAATCTGATGGCCAGTATGATTGTTTTCTCTCAGGCGGGAAAAAATGATACTAAACTAAATGCCACGAGTTATGTATGTAAACCAAATTACATTTAGCCCAACATTTTTTCTTTCACAATCAAGGTTTTCCCTTAAATAAATTTCATAAAATTCTCTCATTGTCGCCTGCTTTGTATTTGTCCACAAATGTAATTGAATGCTTGCAATAATGTTTATTCGGCCGCTGCTCATATGAGTATTCAATGCAAATTACGCCATTTACGTAAATTTTATTACCATCATTTTTCGACGCCCATTTTGCTTTACTTTCTCATACATATACATTAGACTGCATCGCCAAAAAAAGTTGCGGTTTTTCCACCGGGATTACAAAATTTATTATATTCTAAGACGTCCACCAAACTATTTCGGAAAAATATTAAGATCTAAGCGAGCTGGACCGATTTGAAAATACCTCCAAAAATTAAGTTTTTTATGAATAAAAATAGTTTCTTAAAGAACTTTTTGAAAAAAGTCCCCTCAGATCACAAATTGGATTAAGCTTTAAAAATCTGCATACAAATATTTAAAAATCTTTTCAACGGAATCGTAAGAATGAGATTTTTGATGCTGTCTTTTTTTTTACTTTTTTCAAAGATTGGTTTACGAAAAACTTGAATAACTGGCCCAAAAAGGTTCTGATTTAAACTTATGGGATCTCAGTAGGAAGGTATTTTCTCACTGTTTTTATTTCTGGCCAAAAACACGTCATTCGTGTCCCATCTTGTTTTTTCGAATACCAACTCATCTTAATTCAACTTTGAATGACGTTCGTTCATCGTACCTTTCTCTTCCATCCTTTGAATGACTTTATTAGCAAAGAAATAAAAAGGGTGAGAAAATACCTTTCCAATGACACCTCTTAAGTCTAAATCGGAAGAGTTTAGGTTCAGTTATACAAGTTTTTCCTATACCAATCTTTGAAAAAAGTTAAAAAACAGCATCAAAAATCTCATCTTTATGATTCCGTTCAAAATTTTTTTTTAATTTTTTTTTTAAATATTTTTATGCAAATATTTTAAGCTTAAATTGTTTTATCATATGAGGGGATTTTTTCAAAAAAAAAAAATCTTTAAGAAACTATTTTTATTCATAAAAAACTCGATTTTTGGAGGTATTTTCAAATCGGTCCAGCTCACTTAAATCTTAATATTTTTTCGAAATATTTTGGTGGACGTCTTAGAATATAATAGATTTTATAATTCCAATGAAAAAATAGTACCGATTTTTTTTTGTATGGGGAGTGATGCAGTCTAATATACATACAGGGCGTAAAGCCAATACTTTTCAACCAAATTTGCAAGCAAATGCTTTATAATATTTGCACTAACAAAATTCCAAGATAAATTTGTGAAAGTAGCCAACGAAAGCCCAGAGAAATGCGAACTGGTCACACATGGCGTTAAATGCGCCTGGGGATATGCTTCTGCTATTGGCTAAATGTATGCTAATCTCGTTGTCGTAGAATGTTTTTGTTATACGCTGTTGTGGTATTTGTTTATGTGTGTGTGTGTGTGCCTTTCGTATGGCGCTAAGGGATTTTCAATTTCCGCACTAAATCAGCCAATTTTTGAAATGTATATTTCTTCTTATTTTTTTTTTTGAAAGCACACACTTTTTGCCTGCTACTTTACACATTTTTTGACCTTCTTTAGGCAGCTCACACACACATGCTGCTTGTTTGTTGTGCCTTTTATGTCGTCCTTTGTTAATACATATGTGTAGTCTGTGTGCTACAACTTATTTAATAGCTTCCTTTGCTGCAAAACAATTCTCTTTTCACCCTTTTTTATATGCCCCCAGGCTATTTATTTGTCACTTTTGTCTATATTTGGCAACTTTTTTCTCAGCTTTCTCGGTTTATGTTCCTTTGTGTGCCTTTTCGTTGTATTTGCTTGCATTTATGCGCCATTGTCAGTCACAATTTCAAGCCATTATCTACGCTAAACGACCTCTCGCCTCAATAAGCAATCACTGTGATTGAAGTTCGTAACCCATTGCTCACCCTTTTCGCCGGTTTCTTTAAAAATACTTATTTACATCTATACATACATATATGCCTTTTTCGTTATAAAGTAATAAAAATGCATACAACGGCATGCGATATTATCGAAAGTAAATGTGTGTTAAACAAAAAAAACAAATACTGTGCAGAAAAGAATATGTCTTGTAGATTTTTATCCACGTCACGCATACAGGTGCGTATTTTTCAGTAAACTTCGCGAAAATTTTCGTAAGTGGATTTGCAGTAGCTTTTGTAGTGTTTTCAGGAGCTAAATAGGATAACTGAAGAAATTTGAGGCCATTTCTTTAAATTTAAATAAATTAAAAATTGTTTAAATTTTCTTGATCAAATTCTGCTTTGCTTCTGCTGAAAAACAACAAAGCTGCTGGAGCTGACAGCCTGCCAGCTGAGCTATTCAAGTATGTAGCTCAAAAGAGAACTATTTGAAATATGATTGTTTTCACTCTCTATGCAACCTCACAAAAGCGGTTTTGCATTATCTTGATAAGCGGTTTTGTACTTTAAACGACGATATGTTGATAGTCCTGGGGGCATTTAAAGTTTTCCATTAAAACAAAAAATAAAGCGATGAGTTAACAAAATGCATGAAATTATAATTAGATTCCATATTTAGGCGATTATTAACAGCCTCCTTTTCAAACATTTTTTTTTTTACTTACTAAGCTAATTAAATTGAGCTTTCAAAATTCACCACCAAACTTTTTTCTAAGAATCGGAAACACCTTTTTCAGTTAAGTCAGCATACAAACCGCAAATCATGTTAGAATCATTCAACGTGTTACCCCTACATGCCTGCTTATGCACTGAGCCAGCTAAGCTATGTAATTCGTTCGCTCATGCCTGCTTATATACATATATCTCTAGCTAACACCGCCTTTTGGTCTGTTTGTGGCAACTTAACGTAACTTACGGCTCTCACTTAAAAATTCTGTTAACAGCCGAAACTTAACGTAACTCAATGCCACATCGAAATCTGTTTCATTTTGATTCTCTAAGTTCTACGTTCCGTTAAGTTAAGTTAAGTTAAGTTCCCATAATCAAGCTTTGACTGTCACCTTCGTTGGCTAAAGAAAGTAGTCAGCATTTACCGCGCTTGCGTGAGAGTGCGTTAAATATTTTCTGCTTAGCGGCAAATTAAAAATGCAAACAATGTGTTAATGCTTCACGCCCAACATGACCGCTAACATAACTTCACATATGTACATATTTCCATACATGGCCACATTTGAGCACATACTCATTCATATGCATAACTTTGCATATCTAACTTCTCCAACTCCAACTCGAACATAAACTTTTGTCTATCGCATCAGCATAATTAATATGCAAAAACAACAAAAAAGGCACCCAAATGCTGTTAACTAACATACCACATACATATCTAACTACTATATTTATAATTTTTTTGCTGACATGTTAAGTGTGTGAGTTTTAATGCATAAAAAAAGCAGCTGTAGGTCGGTGTTGATGTTGGCACAAAAACTTCTGGCACGGCGTTGATGAGTTGATTGTTGGTTGGGCGACTTTGCAAGGCAGATTTGCATGATTTTACTTTTGTGCTGCGCTCTATCTCTGCTTCACTTCGGTTTGTTTGTCCAAAAAGGATACATTTACAGCTTTATTTTAGCAGCTTCCACACATCGTCATTTCCGTATAACCCTCTTTTATTTTATTTCATTATGAATATCCACATAAAATTTAGCAGAATTCATTCATTCGCTCGTTAGTTCATTCAGTAGGTGATTTCGCTCATACACATAAACATTCATGTGACACATTAGAGAATGAGTGTTGAGAGATTAACATTTAAATATTTTTTTTTTTACCACCCTAATATAAAGTGTACTAAAAAGGAACAAAATTGGCTGCTAACCACTTTCGAAACTTAAAGGGGCCCGCTATAGATAGGAAACCATATATATACGTACCGACATATGTAATGCCTGCATCTATGTTAATACATTAGAGCGGGTCGTTCGAAAGGTTGTAAGCGAGAATTTTTTTGTAAAAATTCTGCCGCTTTTATTTTGCAATTTAAAGAGAAAGTAATTGCCCCTTGGGTGTATTTTTGATAAAATATTCACAAAAACAGATACTCACAGAAGCAAATTAAACTCCTTTCATTTTTTTCATTTTTTTTCTCTTTTGTAGGTAAATCGCGTCATTTCACGGTGAATGGTTTTAATACGCATGCACAACAGCAACAACAACAACAACAATTATCGCAACAGCAAAACCAAAGTGACGTGCGTAATATTTACAATAATCCTTATACGCCACCGCCAGCACCAACTTCCGCACCTACCCAACAACAACAACAACAAACACATCGCTTGCAGCAACAACAACAACAATTGTTGTACAAGTCTATCGCCAGCGGTGTTGTTGGTGGTGTTGGAAATAGTGGCGCCAATCAGTACGATTACCCACCAGCAGCTTCGAGTGAACTTCAACTACAGCAACAACAACAGCTACAGCAGCAACAATTTCAACTACAACAGCAACAACAACAACAACTAAGTAACGTCTTGGAAGCAGACACTTTCACCAGCCATAATAAAGGTAGGAACGGAATGTTTTGGCTTTATAACTAAACAAATATAAAATCCTTGCTTGGAAAAAACATATGAGCGATTCCAGCGTCACGGTTGGGATATTTGAACTGAAAAAATTGTTCTTTCTTGTTTAAATTTAAGTATAAGGTACTGAACAATTTGATAAAGCTACACCTAATTGACTATTTTATTTATGAGTTATTACAAAATACGCAAAAAATGCTAGCTTACTTTTATGCGGAAAAATTCTGAGTTATTTCTTTATTATGAATCGCAAATTATTTGACAGTACTTTCAACACATCATACTTTAAACCTACTAAAGAAATTTACTTATAACTTGATTTTAAAACATGAACCGAAAAGTCCTAAATTCTCAACAAAGTGCTTGAAGTTTTACAACACCAAAAAAAAGAGGCCCAAAAAAATCTAAAAGTCCAAAAAATGTCCGAAGAATTCAGGAAAGTCTCAAAACTTTCTTAGCTGAAGGTAATTCAAACAAAACTCAGGAGGTGCTTTCAGTAAAAATATTAGCGAAAATTATAAGGGTGGTAATCAAAAAGAAGCGGATAAAAATAATGTTATTAGGTTAGAGAAGTTTAAAATTCTTCAAAATTTTTTTTCTACATAATTCAGTAGATCAAAGTATTGAACCGTTAATGGACACGTAAAAAAAGAAGAAGAATTCTGAAAAAATACCGTAACTACTCTGAGAAGTTCCAGAAGTTTCTAGGAATCAATAAAAGATCCCGAAAGTCTCAGCCAATTAGATATGCTCCAAAATACTTTGACGAATTCCGAACCTCCTTTGACGGCAAACCTCCAAAAAGTGCCCGAAAAATTCGAACAGTCTCAAAAAGACGGAGTTGCTTAAAAATCACAAAAACATCCAGAGTATCCCGGCAAGTCCCGAAATTAAAAACGAAGATATATATAAATGTGAAGGTCCGAATAAATTCCCAACAAACCCAAAAAATTTCGAAAACTTCGAAAAAATTAGAAATGTTCCAAAATATTTTGACGAACTCCGAAAGATTCGGAAAATTCTAAAATACTCAGAAGAGTTGCGAAAAATGCTCGAAAAGCTGCGAAAGGTCCCAACAGGTTTTGCGAAGTTCGGCAAGGTAAAAAAAATTGGAATATTCCCAAAACATTTCCGATGAGTTCTCAGAAAAGTCCGAAAATTTCCCAATGTCTCGCAAAAATCACTAAAGAAACCAAAATAAAACTCTCCCCAAGTAAAAAAAAAAACTATAAAACTGGGGAAAAAATTTAATTTACATACCTAAATGCTAAGAAGAGATACAAAAATAAGTAAGTAAGTACTTTGTTGAAAAAATGCTCTATAATGAGGAAAGATTTAATTTGTTTTCTTTTTTTTTTTTTTTGAAAAGCTATGCGACCAAATTGTCTGCTGCTTTTTAGACTTGATAATCTAAAAAAATAGACAGTCTGTGGTAAATAAACAACTAGCAATCAGCACCTTCTAACTGCAAAATGAGATTGAAATATGCGCTACTTTGATAAAAAATTAAATTAGACTCTAAATCATAACGTAATTAAATGGAAAGGATAGCAGGAGTGCTCAGATTAAAAACATTCTCTCCTTAGAAAATAGTCCGACGCCATAATTTGCTATTCTTGACATATTTTAGCGTCGGCTATATTAGAAAAGGCAGCAATAAAACGTAATAATAAATGATAAGGAAAGTGGACAATAAGAGTAACAACCCTGTGGGCCATCCAGGTACGGCAACGCTTAAGAAGCTCTACTAACAACGGCAATCAACGTTGCAAGCAAAATAGAAAACTGTAGCAACTATAAGCCATACAGCTAGGCAGCCAAGTAGCCAACCGGCAGTGGCATTCACAACAAATCACACCACTGGGGTCCAGTGCGCCACGACAGACAAAAATAACGAAGGCGAGAAACGAAGAGATTGACTATAAAATGTGGCCAAGTGCAATTGCCCCATTGTGGCAGCTTCAGCTGTGGCAGCCAACAGCAGCGGTGATGATGACGCTGATGCTGCCAGTGAGCGCGACTTTGAAGAAAGACGCTGAGGAGCAACAGTGAAATAAAAATTTCAACATAAATACCAAACGAGGCGCAGGCAGAGAAAGCGGTGTCGGAGGTGCAGTAGGATGATGCAAGGATAAACTGTGTATAAAAGAGTCAGTGCAGTGCGGCGGCACACAATTTAACAAGCAGTGCGGCAGCACGTAACACATGGCATACTTTGTGTATAACGGCACACAGCGAAGAGGCTGTCGACAATACTTAAACCAGCAAGAGGCAACGATAAAGTCAAGCAGAGAAAGCAGCGAGCGATAAAGGTTAAGACGATGCAGACAAAATAAAAAAAGTATGACAAACACATGGGCACACACAAACCAGCGTATCTTGTTGCAACAAGGCGCGTAAGCATATACATTCACTCGTTTGGGTGCCTGGCTTGTGGCAAGTCTTGCTTGCAATAAACTTAAATCACGATTAAAAGTGTGATTATCCTTGCGGCGTGCAACAAATCGCTTGTTGCAACAGACAACGACAGCCTGCTGCCAACTGCCGCAGCGAAACAAACAAACAAACAATCACACATCCTTGATATTGAAGAGCGTAAGTGTAGGTGTTGCTTGTGTTGGCAACTGGATTATGCCGTCTATGCGTTGTTGCAAGCGTAAGTTTGCGCTGATTTTTCCTTCCTTTTACGCACACATGCACACACACACATTCACATAGATGCCTTTTGTTTAAGACATGACAACAAAAAATACCCTTGGGTCTGAAGATTGCCTTGCAGCAACAGTTGCTGGCCGTGCTTATGATTTCCACTTCTGCAAAGCGCAACAGTTCAAATGACACCTCATAAAATTGTGTGCCTTATGCTGTTACTTGTATGTTACTTATGTTATGTATGTAGTATATGAAAAGGGCATGTACGTCGCGGCGGTGATAATTTTTGGCACTTACTCGTATCGCTGATCTGTGGGCACAAAGAACCTATTAACTTATTTACCTACATATCGTCACCAGACACGAATAAAGGCGCGAGTTCAAAAGTTGACCGCGAAAAATGGCGCATAAAAAGTCTCCAAGAGAAAGACTCGTAAACTTATTTTCGCGGTCAACTATGTTTGCGGCTGTAACAGTATGTAAATTCCCTAAAGAGTTTTTGGGGAATTATGCTGAAGTTACAGTCCTTGGCCTGGTACAAATCTATGTTTGCGTGTCTTTCTTCGCCTAAGTTTTTCTTAAGTGTCTTTTTTCGGCGATACCTATGTACATTCGTTAAATTATTATTTTTTAAATACTTTTATTGGAACAATCGAAATACTTGCTTAGCAAAAGTTTATTGATATTTGGTGAGCTTCAATTTAGTGACATTAGGATGGTACAGTAGCGTGACAAGAACTGAGATATGATGGGTAAGTACTAGAACGGAGTACTTGAAGCTAATGAACTTTGGAACAAAAATATAGTCTCCTCAAGACAACAAATAGTCATATATCATACTTTAAGATCCGACGGAAGATATGAAGACAAATTTTAAAAGACGATTCGAAACTGTCTTCAAATCGAAATACTTCCTTAGGAAATGATAAATTATTTTTAGCGAGGTTAAACTTACTGACATTAGGGTGGTACGACAGTACGACAAGAACAGAGATCCAGTGGCTAAGTACTAGAACGGTCAATGCACTTTGGAACAAACCAATTTTCTCAACGAGAAAAAACATCGGAGTGGTTATCATATTTTAAGTTCTGATTGTAAATGTCAAAAATATGACCACAAATAAACGATCGTTCTAAAAAAAATCCTTTTTGAATTTAGTTTGAATTTGCCTTTCAAAGAAACCTTTGACTCGAGGGTGTACGGAGAACTTTTTTTTGATGCCCAAGATACCTTCAGCTTTACTAATATTATAATGATCCTCTATAGACCAACGTGAAATTTTATCAGCTTCGATCACAGAAGAAAATGTAAAGGCTGGACACAGAATATGCCCTGAAGTGTAACAGTCCTCAAGACAAAGTCAGAAACCTGACACTTTAGTCCGATCAATTTGTTCCATTTGAACACATAGTCGATAACAATTCTCAAGATGTCAATCGGCATAAAAAATATATAATGTCCTTTTTAACGAAAACGTATTTAATAATCTTTCCCACTTAATTATTAAGAGCCTCGAAGAGCCTTGTTAACGAGAAACTTAAAATCTTTCTGAAGAGTCTCGCATTTGATGGATACTTTGGTGATATGACGACCGGTAGTGAAGGGAATGAAACAAATTCATTCGACCAGTTGTGGGGCTGTAGTAGATATTTAACAGTACTCCTTAAAGAAATGGCTGTTCTTCTATTGAAAACTAAATCAAGTCACCCCCAAACTGAATACAAGTAAAACAAGAAAAGATACTGAATTTTGTAAAGATTTATTTACAAGAAAGTGAGTAAGGTTGACCACACAAACGGTTTGCTACTTATTGAACTGAGCCTGGGTTATAGAAATTTTTGCAAGATAAATCTTTCGGCTGAGACAAAAACAATTTCAAAAATATTCTACATTTCCAATGCAATGCAAATATGCAGATAACCGACAGTTGACACCACCAAATTCAAGTACACGCACGCACCCAAATGGTTGCCTGCAAATTATCAATGTGTAGGCTTTGGGTCAAAAGCCAGACAGACATACATATTTCAAAGAGCAAGCAGATGGGTAAATAAACTCAACTGCTGGGGAGCAGTAAATGAACTGAGGCATCCTCCAACCACCTGTGGGTGGTGCCGTCTGCCAATTGTTTCTGCATTCTCCGTATGTATATGTAAATACAAATTCATATGTGCGGAGCAGTCCACACGCCCCCCCTCCCCCCTCCATTTATACACACATGCCATGCCGCCTTCTGCCAATGGCCGAAACAAATTTTCGCATTGACAATATTTACATTGCCATTTAAGATTATCCTAATTGAGAATCTCGGCGGAAATCTGTACGCTCTGGAAATTGTACACAACTAAATGCGTAAATAAATAAATTTACAAACGCACAGGACATAGTTGGACACATAAACTCACAAAGGAAATGCCTATTTATAGTTAAGTCTCGGTTCATGTGTGGACGTGGGGGACTTGCAATTTGCGTTTACAGAGTGTCCATTTGACTGAATTTGTTGTGTCGCCAGCCAACCTGTTTTGGGTGTATGTGCTGCTGCTTTTGTTGATGTTGTTGCGCGCAATTTAAACAATACGCATGAAAACGCAATCAATTGATTAGAGAGCGACCGACCATCGACGATTCTGATTCGACACACCCAACCGAAAAAGTGAATGGCCGAGACACACGAATTAGGTTGGGTTGAGTGAATATTTGGGCGGCAGGTCGTTCAAAATAAACGGTTGATTTGAGAATAAATTTGTGACTTGCTTTTATGAACCAAAGGAAGCAGATCATGAACGAGGCTTAGTAAGAAGTAGTGGAGTTATAAATAAATGGTCAGAGCTAAAAAAAAATTCGATATATCGTTATATCAAAATTTGAATTATTTGAAAGAAATTTATTTGTTGAAAAAAATGTTTAAGCATAAAATTTTCCAGAAAAATATTAAGATTAAAACAAAAAATTATAATTATTTCATAAAAATATCCTTCAAAGCTGAAAAATTTAATTCAACTAAAAATTACGAGGAATTATTAGCTTTGAACAACTTAAACTATTATAAAAACCACTTTAAATACTATAAAAAAAAATATTTAATAATTAAGACAACTGGTGAAGCTTTTAAATGTCTTAGTATTTTGTTATAAATTATCATCTTAAAATTTGTACACTTGTAAATTTTTCTTTTTGTTTTTATGTCGAAAATACATATGCGGTGGCATTTTGCTAGTTATAGTTTTTATAGTTATTTGAAGGAGCTTTACAAATTTTCAAAGCGAAAATAATTGAGTTAAAAGAAAAAATCTTTATTAAAGCGAGCAAGCACAATGCTTGCGTAAAAAGCTCCTAAAAAAAATGTTGCAACGTTAGGCCACTTAAATTAAATTTTATCGGAAATTCCAAAATTTAAAATACTTAAAATTTTAAATTGTGGAATAAAGTATTTTTATTTTTTTAGGGGCAATAACTTATTGAAAAAAAACCTTGAGCTTAAAATAAGGTAAACAATATGGCAAATAGTAAAATTCTTTTAGCATTTTATCTCATCCTTTGAAAAATATTTGTAAATTGAATTAAAATGAATTAAAATTTGCCAAAAAAATTTATAAAATTTGTTGAAATTCTGGGTTTTGGAAGTTTTTCAAATATTTTTACAAAACATTTAAGTAAATTCAAATTTAAAGCTTTAGCTTTTGAAAAAGGCTGAAAACAAAATTTAAAAATCTTGATTTATACCAAATTATAATTTTTTTTTTCAAAAACAAAATATTTTTAATTATAATTTAAACAATTTTTATTTTTGTTTAAAAGTTGGTAAGATTTTCTGAAGAGCGCAATTTTTATCACATTTTAAATTGAGTTTTTCAACTTTCTTCAAAAAGTGAATTGTGTTAAATTTTCAAAATTATAATTTAAATTGCATGTATATTTTTTTAGATTTCATAATATATGAATTGATACAACGAAAGTTTATTATAACTAAAAGATTTAGTAACATTTTATTTCCGTGTTTATTTCCGAATTTCGTAGAATGACTATTAGGCGAAAATGTGGCACATGTTTCTGCATAAATTTGAAATTTTTCCTTGCGAACTCAAAGAAAATTCGCTTGAAAATTATCGCAGTTTGCCAGCTGTTCAATTGTTAAGAAATCTATAATCTCTTCTTATTTAAAAGCTTCTAACAAACTTTGGCTAGCTTACCTAATGCAGCAAAAGGGTCAAAGCATGGTCAACAGTGCGAAGCTAATACTGTCAAAGAGGATTACTTAGCGCATATTTTGACATAAGTTAGGTTGATTGAAGTAAAAACAAATCAGTTGAGAGTCTTTTCTGGACTGTAAGGTGGAGGAAAATCAAGAGCGCTCACTCCAGTATAACAAGCGAAAAGAAAATTCATACTAGGCAAATAATGTTGGATTTTGGGGAGAAACGGTGCTATTTTGAAGTAGAAAACTTAGTAAAAATTTTAGATGATGTAAAGAAAATATTTTATATTGAGATAAATAATTAATGCTAGTAGAATTTCGCCCATTTTTGAAACGAGTCGATAAGTGGTCTAAAACCCTTTCCATTTCACGGCCTAAGAGTTCAAGTGCTCTTAGCGCTGAGTAAAACTTCTTAGAAAAAAAAAAATAACCTGATGGTTCAGCTCTGATAAGTCAATGCATTTGGATTTCTTAATCAATGTTGTACTTTTCTGTTCCAATTTGTTGTTGCAGCGAATAAGTTAGCTGTTATTATTTTTATTGTAACTTAAGTTAACTCAAGTATGCATACAACCTGTCCGATTGATTCCTGTACTATTGATTCCCCTAAAACGCATACTTACATACATTTCTATAAATATCCGCTACAATTTTTGGGGTTGTGGTTTTTTCGTAAGTATTTTTTTCCTTTTACTTGCCCTTCCTTTCACTTTCACTTCATCGTTTTAAAAACCTTCTTCCCTTACTGACCATACTATAGTGGAAACAATTGACAGCTCTGCCCTTTCGCTGGACATGTATGTATGTATGGCCAAATCCGCTATTTGTTTTCATTTATTTTCACTTGCGTTTATTTGTTGTTTTTCCTGGCGCGCGAAGGGGTCGGCCGCGCTAACAGTGCTGCCATTCTTTTTTGTTTGCTGAAATCATACTGCACTTCGATTGCCCTTTATTAGCCCTTCGTTGCTTTTGCTTTCGTTTAAGCTTTTGTTTTTATTTGATGTCCATTCAAGGATATTCAATCAATCCTTTATGGGCAAATAATGCAAAATGATTTGCCGCGAGTTTACATACGTACATACATACATATATTTCTAGAGAACAAAGTGTGAGTGACCCTTTCTCATTTTAAGTAACACATCCTGCTTATAGCCCCCTACTTAGATATTGGCTGTTTGAACAAATGTTACTTGATTAGTGTACGTCAAAATTGTAAATCGTGGATTTATTTTGCTCAATAAACGCTAGTTTGGGAATTTATTGTTAAATTTGAGAATTGTATTTGCCATTTATTGAACACTTTTAGTGTCTATCGAAAAGGCATTAAGATTTTATTTATGTTTTATTCTTTCATACCCTAGAAATATGTTTACTTTTCTGCTGTAAAATAGCTTAAACCTATCGGTTAGTTAAGCATATGTCGAGTTAACTATAAAATAAGTAGAGTTCATACTACCGCGCGAAGAGTTTGATAAATGTTTCGCTATCTACAGCATTGTGATGTTTTGATATTTATATGTCAGTCTCGTGGAATATGGCATTTGTGATGAGATCATTAGATAGTTTAGTGCAGATTAATTTTGTCTGGATCTGGATAAAAGTTTCTTTAACTTTCGGCAAGTTTTTTGGATATCGCGATTGATTGGAATTCAATTTCTAAAAGCGCCACTGTAGATTTGGTCCAAAGTCTCGGAGAACGTTACTAGCTCACGAAATTATTAAATTCTTAAATTGTTTAATTTTTATTCGTCACTGTTAATCACTTTCGAGTTTGTGAAGGATTCTCTTTAGTAAAATTTTATCATATGCGATATTTGTTAGCAATTCTGTTGTCCCTATATATGAAATCGACGAAAATGCGATCACTGAATCTGAGTTGCTATAAACGTGTGTATTTAAAGTATACGCTATGTAGCTATTCGGATTCAGCGATAGCATTTTCATAGACTGCATGAAAAATCATGGATTCTGTGATAGACTTGACCAACATCCCAGCAAAAAATACGATTATCACAGAAGTTTCAAATGGAATCGAATTAGGCGATGGGAATCGCTTACCCTTTCGATTCAAGATTGCATTATTTTAACATGGGCATGTCATTGGCGGTAAGCCCTCCACCTGATTTAGGAATGTAATATAAGGAATATTAAATAGTATAATAATGTAAAATGCTCGCTTACTCTAAAAAAAAAGCCAGTGGATGGTCTTTGCAGATCTAATTTGAGATGGGCCTTGAAGCTACTCAAGCCAACAACATGATATACTCTAGAAGACGCTGGAGCTTGTCGGCTTCCTTGCATTTCAGTGAGCGTCGGTTGCGATTTCCCCACTCCCCCGTACATTAGCAAGTGAGGTTATTCCTTTTCCGTACGTCCTTATGTTTTTGAGCTTTTCTAGGCTTCTGTCCTACAGCGGATTCTGTTATACTGTTTCTTCCGGAACGGTCGGCATAGGTCGCTATTTTAACTTTGTTTTCTAGCAAAACCCCGTGTCACATTTGTCTTTTTGCTCATTCAAAAATCCCTAGATCCAATTAGGCTAGTCCATCGCTGGCTATCTAGAGCAAAAGGTTGTGAAGGAAGCGAGTGGTTGAGGCCTGGCTACGCGGTGCTTCCTTTCTTCGAACCACACCAAGTCCCGAGGTGTTGTGGATCCAGAGGGCATGCCTAGAATTTGACCTGCGGGACCGGTTCTGCATGTGTAGCAACAGGATTTTTTCGGCTGCTGCTGATTGGAGAGTTTCTCATAATCACTTACGATTTCCGTGCCGCAGGGTCTGCCTAGGAAGCTGTATCTGAAACTGAGTTTTCGAGCTGTTGCTCTCGTAATTTTCTGGCTAGTTTTGACGCTGTTAGTTATGTTTTCATGAGCTCTGTTGACTTGTTTGGGACTGAATAACGGCCGCAAGTAATTCTGCTTTCAAATAGTAAATACATAACAGGACAGACGCTATGAAGGCCAAGTTAAGGAAATTCTATTGCGAGATAGAAATGCCTTCTTTCAGCCTTACTTTTTCAGTTGTTTCATCCTTGCAAAAGTTAAAGGACGTAAGTAAACATAAGTAAAACAAAGAAACACCTTCAATCTCTAGTTGAGGAGGAAAGTGATGTGACGAAAATTCGCCCAAAACAAAGTGACAAAGTGGCATGTCTCTTTGGTAGAGGGCCAGTGTGAAATCTGATACGCAAAAAAAGTTTAACAGTTCACACCCTCTCTTTCGTGTTGTTGCCAGAAAATGATATTTGACCTAGTTGGCATAGCAGGAGCATCCAGCAGCAGCAGCGGCAACAGCACAATGGACAGAGGAATGTGTGACAAAATCTAAGCTGCTGTGCGCTGCTGCAGATAAACCAAGCAACCAGCAGCCAAAAACTGACAGCTGGGCAGCCTGAAATGACCGTCATGGGAGTCAGTGGCTGGTCGTCGTCGTTAAGAAACAAAAACCAGAACAGAGAAGAGGAACCATAACGAAAGGAAAAGGAGTGAGTTTGCAGGGAATTACTGGTAGTTAGCATGAACGCACTACGCTCATTGCGAGTTGAAAAGTCTTAGTCAACGAACAACAAGTTGACTATGGGAATTGGCCGGGTGGCTGTGAAATGTTGCAGACAATGCTAAATTAAATTTAACACTATATATAAATAATAAAAATGGCAATAATGCTAAAGCAAAACAGCAACAAACAAGCATGCAAGCAGAGTGCCGAGTGCTAATGCGCCTTGAGATATGCAACACTTTATGAACATTGATACGACATATGTACATTTGTAAGCATAAATACATACGAGTCTCTTTGCTGTTGTGTCCTTCGACTTTGTCGAAGTTGTTTTGCTATCGGTTTTATCACTGCAATGCCATACATATTTTTGCAATAATTCAAAATTTATTGCACAAAAACGACAAGTAGCAGGCACTGCAATTGCACAAGTGCATACACACAAGTGGATTACATATGCGTTGTATGTATGTGTGTATATGAGTACCTATGTATATCTGCATTGACCGACTTAAAAGCGAGTGTTGGCCAGTTTATCGCAATGTTGCATGCAAATGGTCAGTCGCTGGGGGGCTTTTGTTTCTGGCTTTCACTATTTATTCGTGTGTTGGTAAGTGTTGTTGTTGTTGAGCAATACGCTTACATAAATGCATAGATGCATATGAACATACTTGCACATCACTTTTCAAAGTGTACACTAATATGCATTTTACTTTCAAGCACTTGTCTTCCAATTGAAGAATGTTGTAGACAAATGAAATTTTTGGCTAGTTGACAGCAGCAACAAGCTTTCTTGTGTTGCCCTCATTTTTGAGAGTATCATATGTAATTGCAACAAAAGGGTATTTTCCAAAAACTTATTTGGCTAGCATGTTTTTTTTTAATTTTGTTGTAATTTTGATTAAATTTTATTGATTTTGAAAGTTGTCAGTTTTCTGGGTTATATGTATACACATATAAATATAAATACATACATAAATATNGCAACAAATTGGCGACTCACCGATTTATTGCTGTGGTGACAAATCGGCAACATCACTTCATTCATGTCAATTTTGAATAAAAAAGTTCTCAAAAATTCCGAAACTTATGAATATGGCGTCAATAGTATTGGCCAAAAGCATCTAAATTATGCCCAAGGACAAGATTGAAAAAATAGGAAGCCTCACAGCGAGAAAATGAATTAATTCCGATTGTAAGTTGCAATTTGGTATACAAAAAAATAAATGAAGTATTAAAAAGAATAAAATTATTCCAAATATCGCCGGAAGCGATAAGAAAAGGACTTATTCAGGTAATAAGAAAACGACTCGCCCAGGCGAGTTGCCTTCGGCGGACGTTTTAAAGCGACCGGTAATAGGAAATCGATTCGATGGCAATATTACCGGCAATAAATTTGTTTCCGAGGGCGACACATTTTCTTATTGCTGGCAACACAAATTGTTTGGTGGGTATAACCACATAAAAACCACGTACATATGGTCGCTTAAATTAAAATCAACAATTAAAAATTATTTTTCTGACTCAGATACAAATTTTAGCAAGATTATACAAATTGCTCTGAAAATTTAAATTAAATAATTAAATAATGCCAGCTGTAGACCTTCCAGATAAGTACTATGTTACTTCAATAAAACCGAAGAAGCAAATATAGTACGAAAATACTGAGAGATCACTAAAGACCTCAAAAACAATGCAACAACAATTCTCAACCCTCAACAATGCTAAATGGTCTCGGAAAAATCCCTTATAGTTAGATAGGTAAAAAAAAATCGCCTTAAACTCATTAAAAATCCCCGTGTAAGACTTTAAACGTTTTGCAATTTTACCAAATTCCGGAAACATCTCTTCTTCTTTGGCGCTGTAACCCGAAACATCATAAATGATATAATTCCTAAATGACAGAAATATTTTGAAATGTCTACAAAAAAAATTTAAGTAGTGTACTTTTCTTTAACCGATGAGTTCCGAAAGGTCTCGAAAAATGCCGAAATATCCCTAAAAGTGCTGCAAGGTCCTGAAAAACACAGCTCCGAAAATCAGGCAAAATATCACTTTAATATCCTGTCTGAAAAAGTAATGGAGTACGATAAAATTCATATATGGAGTATTTAAAAATTACGAAACTAGTTGCGAGGTAAGCTTAGAAATTCCGAAATTTCAAAAATATTTTAATTTATTTGTACCAAAAAGCTAAAAAAAAGTTTCGAAAATTTCCAAAACAAACAAAAACAGAAATACAAAATTTCCAGAAAAATCCCCAAAAAAACTAAAACAATTAAAAAAGGCATATTTTTGTGAAGTATACCGGTCCATTACATTGAACTCGTTATTGTCACAGTCCTTTCCGTTGATTTCCTTTTCATTTTATTCTGGTCACTCTGTTTCGCTGATTCCGCTTAGTCCAGTTTATTCACATATTTCACTTCTCCCTTGATCTCTGTTTAATTTTAGTTTGATTGTATTTTATGTTGGCTGGCATTGGGGTGCGACTTCTTATGAAAATTTCTAGCTCTAAGAAAAGCATTTTTCGGCTATACAATTTGCAGTTTTCTTTTGTTCCAAGAATAGTGTAAAATAATTTATAAAAGTGTCCTTGCAAATATAATAATTAAAAAACTACAAATTCTTCGAAAACATTGCTTAAGACAAAAGCAAGCCAACCATAATTTGAAGACCACAAACTTAAGTAAACTTCGTCTTTGTATTAAAAAAAACACACACAATTCCATCTAAAGAAACCACAATATCGGCAAATTTTTATTACTTTATTTAGATGCACTTTACAAGTTTTAACTGCACTTATGATAGTCGGGAAAAACAAGCTCTGTGTTTTTTTTTTTTGTAAACACAAAGCGCTTCATGGCGGACTCTTAGGCGCAACAACTTTTTACCAACCACAAATAAGAGCAATGGAAAATATGCTCTGTAGCCTCGAAAGGCGACAATCAAGGCGCGGAATATTTGTTTTTTTTTTTTACTTTTTCATTGGCTTCAGTTAGCGCTTATAGCGACGTCGATGAAGTGAGCTCTCAGCTAGCTGCCAGCCTGACGACAGCAAGTCTATTGGGTTATTTTAAGCAGGCAAACAAGTTGTGCAAGCTAAAGGCTCTGGCAACAATTGCAAATTGTCAATAAATGGGTGGCTCAATAAAAATGCAATAAATTTTGATTCTGAGCGAATGGCGAATGGAGGAAGATAAGGGAATGTGTGAGAATGGTGGCTATAAGGAAGGCAGCATTTTTTTTTCAAACGGCAGGAAGTGAATGCACATTAGACTCTGAAAGGAGGAGACCGAACGGAGGAGGCTGAACGTTGTTTTGAAGAAATGTGATGGCGTAAAGCGGTTTTTGGATGCAGCCAGAAAAAAAAAATTAAAATACTTCAGAAAGCAGCAAGTGGTAGATATTTGGTTTTGAGCGGCTTAAACGTGAGTCAGAGTGTGATTTAAGTGAAAGTTGCTTCACGAATATTCGTTACGAGCACAAATATCAATACTATAAAAAAAAAGTGTATGTGGTCATCGAGCGTTATCGTATATGATACCTAAATAAATCGATATTAAATTACTAACGCCGATAAAAATAACAAATAAATATAACTGCGATTTTGAATCGTTCATTTATACTATTATCGAACAAAAGTATCGATTATTCGGAAAAAATCGATAACATTCTGAAAAGTTTTAATTAATGTTTATATAATACACTTTAATTGTGTAAAATGGATTTGCGATAAATTTATCGATAACTTTGCACCCAGTTGCTGCCGTTATAAACTTGTTGGCCAATTCATAGAAGCAATCTAAATGCCATAATAATTTGCTTTAGAGCTTGGGGAGTAGGAGTTATCCACTAACAAGCAGAGCAAATATTTGTCAAAGGCATAAAACAGGAGGAAAAAAAAATAGTTGCCAATTGTAAAGAATGGGTCACAAGAGCCAACAGACGACTACGAACACACGAACACACAGCGACGACGACGACAACTGGGCAGCAATTTAATGAGGTGCCATTTACAAAAGAGGAAAATTAAAAGGTATGAGAGAATAGGGTGGGTCGCTTCTCCCTACGACAGGTGTGGTTTTTGTTGTTGTTGTAGCAGATGTGCGTTCAAAACAAGAAAGTCAAAGCATAGATATACAAAGCATACGAATGAATGAAAACAAAGAAGTGCATTTGTTCCTAAAGGAATTGCGACTGTTAACTGCCGTGAGGTTAGCATACTTTAGGGCGCGCTCAGACATATGTACGTATGTACATTAGCGTGGCCCAAAAATGCATGGCGCAAAGGAAAGTCGGCATTTTAATGCTTAAAAAGCCTAGGATTATTCTATATGGACAAAAATATACTCCTGCTTTTTTATTTCGAGCTCAAGAAAAATTTAGAACATTTTTCATGGCAATTGTATACAAATGAATACTTTTTTTTCCATTGCATTTTTTGGTGTTTATAGAGGAACTATAAAAATTTGTTAATATTAAACAAATTTTTGAATAAATTACTAAGTATTGTTGAAAGTCTCCTGAAGAGAAGCGAAGTTTTCCTATCGAAAATATTGGCTGCGTTTCTTTATACATTCGGGATAATCCCATTTCACAGCCGGAATAAACAGAATACGTTCTGAAGAATAAGTAAACAAAAAAGTTTATTCCAAACGTTCAGAATGAATAAAGAAATTCAGCCATTGATTTTCAAATTACCAAAAATTTTCTTTCACCTTATTAAATACATGGAAAAAGTTGAGTGCTTTGAGCAACTTCTAAATATTTTTTGATTTCGAATTTAAAAAAAAAAAACAGCGGTACAATTTTTGTTACTTTACTTTGTTTGAAGGACCACCCCAATGTATAGTATATGTGCGTGAAGGGAGCGAGCGTGCAGTATGTATTCATATGTCTTATCTACTTAAAAATGTACAAACACATGTGCACCTACACGTACTCATTTACACACACTTGCAAATGCGTTTTGTGAGATTCGAGCAATAAGTGGCGTTGGCCATAAAAATGGCTTAAAATGATCATCATAAACGTTGAGTGAGCAAATATTGCAATAAAAATAAATGACTGAAGGACGTCGTAAAAAATGTATACGTGATGCTGTGCGCTAGCGATGGCGGTGGGTGAACTTTGCTTCGCCGTTTTTAAAAGTGTGTGAACTGCGGGTATACAAAAAGTGAGAAATGTAAATGCTGAATGTAGCAGCAAGTTGCAATTTTCAAATTTCATCTGAAATTTTTGGCATATTTTTTGATTGCTTCTATGTGAATGCTTGGTTGGCGAAAAGCTCTTTGACGAAGCAAATTGGCAAGAAATCGAACGGTCAAAAATGCATAAAAGTGCTATGAAATAAGTCAAATTCTTCTTTGGGTACACAGACCCCAAAGGGCTGTTGGTTTTTTTTTTTCAATTTGGTATTTTGTATTTTTAACCGACTTAAAAAAAGGAGACGTTTTTTTATGTATGTTACCGCATTACTTGAGAACTTGGAATATGTGAACCACACTAATTTGGATTTTTTTTCCGATCATCGAATCATGCAGAAATTAAAAGTAATTCAAAATTTGTATATGAGAATTGAACTTGGTTGTGTTTTTTGCTTGAAAATTACTTGTATATTTTATATTTTATTTCGTATTTTTTTGAATTTGGCTTGATATTGTCCAAGGTTCAATGAAATGTTATCTGGTTGTAGAATAAATAATATTTTTTACATGCGATTATTTATTTTTTCTAGATATGCATATTAGGGTTGTCCTTAAAGTATCAAGATCGAAATTATGTGTTGGGCATTATTTTGTTTTGTTGTACGTAAAAGCCATGCACGAAATTTTCAACATTTTTAACAAGTTTTTAGGGGTCGCCAACTGTGTTTTAAATTTTTTTTGTTTTAATTACATATTATTGAAACCTATCCCTATAATTTTTTTTATTGCATATTAGTGAAATTTATTTGTATAATATATATATTTTTTAAATTACATAATGAAACTTATTCGTATAAATTCATAAGTTCCATGAGTTATAGCTGGTCAAAGTTAAAATCTTGTCGAATATTTGCAATAAAAAATAAATTTTTCCAAACCCTGGCGACCCCAATTTTTTTTATTCGTTTATTTGTTTTTTTTTTTTTATTGTATATTATTGAAATTTATTCGTATAATATATTTTCTTTAAATAAGATATTGAAAGTTATTCGTATAAATTCATAAGTTCCATGAGTTATAGCTGGTCAAAGTTAAAATCTTGTCGAATATTTGCGATAAAAAATAAATGTTTCCAAACCCTGGCGACCCTAAAATTAAAAAAAAAAATTAAAAAATTTTCCAGGCTGTCTTTATTTTGTACGTAGTGAAAGGGGCGTTTCAAGATGTTCATTTTTTAAGAACCACCTTAATGTACATATATTAACAATAAAATATCCTTTTTTGTTTTAGTGCTGTTTACTTGATCCATGTAAAGTGTCATTGTTTTTAAAATTCGCTCTCGTATTTTTGCTCTTGCATTTTTTTTTCATTATTTTTTTTTGCTATTTCTTCGAAAACTTATCCTTGCAACTTTTTTCCATTACGATTTCTAAAGCTCTTTTCCGTTCCTAGCACAACTTCACTTTAAAAGCTCCTAAACTGTTCCCTACAATGCACAGTAAAACAGCCATTTGCTTTAGCACACATTAAAACAGATGCCAATACATGCACCTCGCACATCCTCGGGGATATCTAAATTCCCTACAGCACTTTTATGTGCGTTTGCAGCAAAGAAATGTTTATTGTGCCTTGCATTGCTGTAAATGACCTCAGACTATCTGCCATACGTCGTATGTTTATTTCTCTGCTGCTAAATTCCAGCACAATTCAAAGTGAGCAGAGCAGCAGCGGCCGCTGCAACCCCTGATTTTGCTGAGAGCGCCCAACGGGATAAATATAATTGGAGAAGCAGCGTACAAAGGAAGCACTGAGAGCGCTCACGTGAGAGTAAATGGGTGTTGCAGCTTGTTCGTGAGCGTCATATGAAGCGGCAAAGAGAGGGTAGTTCAAAATATTGCTGAATATCTTTCGTTCAGTTTATCTACAGTAGATTAGATAAAGTTACTCATTCTGTTCATTAGCAGAGTTGTGGTTATGTTAATGTTAGCATAAATGTTATTTGCAGGGGTGAGTAGTTAGTTTTGGCGCATAGCAGACAGGGGTTGAAAAAGTTTCGTTCAATATTTCAAAGTTTTATCTTTTAAATTGGGGTAAGTGTCATGCGAGATATTAGTTGCGTTTTTTTACTCATTTCCAGTAAAATCCAGTAAAAGTTTTTACGAATTTTCATGTTTTGGCGTTTTCGTACGCAAAAACTTGCAAAGTAGGGGAAATTGAGAGAGCGAAAAATGACAGTTGAAGTTGCAAGTTTTTACTGGATTTTACTGGATAAATTTTTACTTGTAAGAATTTGCCAGTACGAAAAACAGCTGATCGCATGTTGCTGGATGAAATTTAAACTAATAAGGAAACTGTTTGTGGGTTTTTATTGTTGAATTTCACAAAATAAACCTATTTAAATAAATAATATATTGTTTTATTAGGAATTTGCTGCGAATAAACAACCAATTTATCAGCTGTTCATGAAACTTGCAAATTGTTACTGGAAAAGCGTTCGCGTACTTTATTGCAAATTTTTTCTTTGAGAGCGAATTCTTAGAAATAAAGTTACTGGAGAGGTGCTGGCAAGTTACTGGATAATTTGTAAAAAAACACAACTATAATTATTTAGCAGGATGTTTTTGTTACAATAGTGTGGATATATACTTTCGGTAAGTTTCCTCTATATGGAGGATAACTTCGAGAATTCTATAAATCACAAAACCTAAAAAAAATACAAATAAAACAAAAATTTGAAAAATTCGCAATCGTACGCCTTTACATGAAAATTTTCAGCTACTGTCGATAAATGTTAAAAATTTATGTTAACTTTATGTTCGATAGCATTCTTTTCTTATTGAGTTTAAAAAGCTCAGTGCTGTATTTTTGTAAGGCAGAAGTTACCTTAAAGCTCCGCTAGGGAATAGCATGAAGTTTAGCGAACACAAGTTCTTGCTTCTAATACCTTACATGAGCTTAAAGCCTTTGCGCCTAAAGACATACTGCTCCTACCCGAATTGCTTTTGCTAAATATTTTCACTGTTTCGGAGTTTGGATGAAGACTTAACGATGAACGCCTGTATGGAAAGTTTTTTTTTGACATCAGCAGATAATTCAGCTTATCTAGCAAGAGTGCAGTCTATTTCTAGTGCAACTAGTCTGTTGTTATACCCCCGAAATCAAAAAGCAATGAGCTTTAAAAGCTTTTTGAAATCTAAGAATGTGCATAAAACTGAATACAAATCAAAAATTACATGTACATTTAATGTAATATAAATGCGTAGGCTCTAACTCATATAAATAGCTGCTGTTATTTCCTTCACAACTGCTTGCGTTCTTTGAAAGCTTTAGGAAGATTAAAAACCCATAATAATTTATTTTAAAATAAATTAAAAGTAGTTTTGAAAACGCGTAAATGGCATATTATTGGTATAGATATACATATATATATGGATGCCTTTCCTGTTCTTAAGGCTAAGTGCCAATTTCGTTAATTCACTGACAGCACCAAATTTGTCTAATTGGCCGGCCTAAAACTGGACGTTTTGTGAGGAAAGAGAAAAACTTAAGGGTAAATCTTTTATTGCAGGCACCGAAAAAAACAGATCTTTTGAGGGAAAATTAAGGCTGCTGGAATTATCACGTAGTGCCTATATGAATAGGCCCGACCAGAGCTTGCCTGTAGTAGTAGAGTAGATCTTTGATGCAGGTATGTGGTTTTATGTGGACAACCAACTCTCCTCAAAGTCAATGTCCTACACAAGCTCTTTGGTAGCAGCAAATTTAAAGAATATCGATCATTTCGCTTCTTGCTTCAAGTCTCTCAGGAAGGTTGTTCATAGACAAATGTTGCCAAAAGGTAGATAAGGGTATCGCGTTGAGTATAAACCACTAGCACGTCTAACAATAATTCGAAGAGCCAGCGATGACGGTAAAATACCATCCCGCCTTACATGGCTGTTTACTGAGAATTGCAGCGAGGTGACTATAAGAAACATCACGCTCGCAATTCTTGTCCTAGCATCTAACTGGTCTCCTAAGCTATTGCGATTCCCTCGGTAACGCACCGACTGGGTAGCTGTAGGCAAGCACGAGATCCCAAGCATACCTAGACCTCAGTATTTAATTCCTGCTTTACCTGTCGAACCAGCAGTGATTATGGAGCTTACTCAGCTGGGAAATGAAAAGATAACTCATCTGCGATTAACTGATAATCCCAGCTGGCAAGTTAAAGAAGGAATAGTAGCATGTGGCATTCGTAATTGAAGACGCTTTCCCCTTCCAGCCGTTGTTTATGGTTTTGTATTTAACGGAGCTGCGTCTCTCATTTCGTTCAAAGTCTGTGGACCTCAAAGTATTGTGGTGATACTTCCAGACAACTAAACTTCGGTTACAGGAGAAAACGAACTAGACAAATATGCAAGTAGACTGTTGACCGACCACGCTACATGAAACATGAAGCGGATCTGTACCCCTCGAATATATCCGATATCGCTTCAAAAGCCGAGAACGATACTCATTCAATGGTAAAAAGCCTGCAACAATCGACAAGGATCCTATCGGGTTTTGCATTTCAGCTGAACTGTACCCAGCGGGTGTATCTGATACTGCGGAAATGGCTGAGGACGATATAAATGCGAGTTGGCCTACAACCGCACTGAGTAAGCCTTCACAAGGACCATTTTCTGGCTTCAGTACAGAAGTCAGAAGAATTGTGAAATTCTTGCAAATTAACCGGTTTTCCACCCAAAACAGCACCAGAGGCTCTACCTCATCACTTCACTAACAAAAATAAGAAGTTTGTGCTTTCCTTAGTTGCTTGAACCGCAATAAGCTTTTCTATTTTGCCTTTGTAGAAAAAACGGAAAGCTAAAGAATTTTGCTCAACTTTAAACCCATTTCTTTAAGTTCAAGTACTTCAACTTAACGAGATTAACAGAATCAAGATTCTTAAATTTTTTTAAACTTTTCTGTTACTTTTTATTGACGAATAAATCCAACGTCTTTTTTCGGCTTTCATTCATTAGAGCTTAATTGCAAAAATATTTGTTTTACAGCATACTAGTATATTTCAAGCTTAACTACTCCATTAAAAGTATAAAATACTTGGAGGGTGTTAAGTCAACTGTTATTGCTGGCCATAATCATGCTGTTCACATAAGGATTTTCTAAAAAAGCTGGCGCCCTTTTCAGCTCAATGAGCAAAAGAATTACCGAAGAGCGAAGCGTATTTACACTTCTGCTGTTGCTGTTGCTGTGCTGCTGCTGCTGCTGCACCAAATAATGAGAGCAATCAAGCAGCCCAGTCGGCAGCGGAGCCTACTGCCAGCCGCTGAACGGAGAACACGGAAGCGTATACGTAAAAAGATGTTTAGGAGATAACACGACACAGCGGACGAGCACAACGACGAAGACGACCCGGCTAACGAGCAACGAGGTGCTGCTCGCAATGGCAAATGGCAACAGCAACAGCTGCAATAATCGGCTCCTTAACTGCAGTTGGCAGCGCTGCCCGCTGTTGACTGTGCCACTGTCGCCGCCTGCAATGCCCATTTGCGATGGGTTTTATGTTTGCAAAAACGATGCATGAAGCGCAACAATAAGCTGAATTGCTGTAGGAGGCCGCACCACTTGCACCACTCGCACCACCTCTTCCACTGTCACTGTGCCGCCTTTCTGTTGCGGCTGCTGAGTTTGCTTTTTGCCTGCAAATTTTCTCATTCGTTGTTTTCTCTACGCGCAGCTTGTTGCTGTAGTTATCGCTCTTGTTGTCGTAGTTGTTTTTGTACCAAACATTTTATGCTGTCGTTGGTTTTTTCACTCCGTTCGCATTTTATTTGAAATGTTCGTTGCCGCCGCCGCTGTCGCATCGTCGTGTGCGCATCTTTTACACCGTTAAACCAATAGCCAAAGGTAATGGCAATCGCAATTACGTATGTGTGAGTGTGTGTATACATCGGTTTACCTTTGATTCGTGTACTAGTGTGCGTTTGTGTGTGTGTGTGTGTGTGAAAAAGTTTATTCAACATTTTGTTTGTTGCTTGCTTACACTTGTCTGCCGCTCATGCTGTTGCTGCTACCGGTTGCGTTGTTGCTTTCTTTGCGTCTACTGCTGTTGCTTCCGCTGCTTCTGCTGCTTCGACGTCTGCTTGGTGCTGCCGCTGCTGGTCGGTCTTGTTCTTCTCATTATTCTTCACCTTCTTCATTTGGCAATTTTTAGCGCTTCTACGCTCTACCCTACCAAAAGCAATCAAGTTACAAGCCAAACAACAAGCCAGCTAGTGAGCCGAGTCGGTCGCTTGCATACTTTTAGGCGCAAATGCAGTACAATGCCGTGTGTGTATGCGTGATCAAGCGTGATGAGCGTAACGTCGCGTTGTGCGTTAAAAAAATTTCGTGTTGTAGCAAAGTGAGCGTTGTGCACAAAACAAAAATTGTTGAGAAAAAAACAAATTTTTAAAATTGCTTTTGAACAAAAATTTCCAAAAAAAAACATTGAAAATATTTTCATAGTAAACAATTAAAATATATTTACGAGGGTATGGATATCGCTTAGTATTTGTGCGTGTTTGTATGTGTAGCATACAGCATGTGGCAGCCGACGAACAGCTGTGCTACACATCCGCTTCGCCACAGGCGGTAACTGAGCCTATGCCAATTTCGGTGTTTTTTTTTTTTTTTGTTTTGTGGTTTGCTGGTGACTGGTGGTTTCAATGGAATGGGGTGAAACTGAAAAAAGGAGAATTAAATTCCGACTCATGCAATTCTACTCTGCGTTGGTATAAAAAATTTTGTAATCGGAAAAAAATTTTGAAAAGAGAACTTTTGTTGTTAAATTTCCGGCAAAAAATGTTCGTTAACATTCAGAATAGGCCTGTTGGTAGTGAAAATTTTAAATTACATTTCAATTATAAAAATATTCAACAAAACACTCTTCTACATAAATATGTATGTATGTATGCAGATTTAGCGACAGCAAAGTAGTACCGTGCCAGTATGTAAGACGTTGCTCATACGCTTTGGTGTACTATTGATCATATTTGATATTTATGTTAACTCAGCATAGACTTTTGCCATAGTGGAATAAGTGTAATTTCACTTCAATTATTTAGCAATTATTTTCCGCACCGTTAATATAAATACTTTTTTGCAAACTGACGAAAACTGAAATTTTTATTTAAGCTCAGCATACAGCTCCTAAGAAAATAGAAAAAATCATATAAAATAACGCACAAGAACTGAAAAAATAGAAGTTTTGCTTCTATCAAAAGTCTCAAATAAATTTGCATCCTTCAGAAGAAATGCTCAGAAGTTGTATATTTATTTCTTCGAGAAAATGTACACCAATAGCAAAGTGCTCGTCCTTTTTCAAACAAACAAGAGAAACAAATGAAAAATATTTTTTTTTAATTTTTCTTAAGAGCACTTTTAAGCAGAGATTTATTATAAGTGTTAACAGACTTCCAGTAGCTCTGCCATTCGAAAGCAGATAATCAGATGTGTTTGCAAATCACCACTAATTAGTCTGAAATCAACGATTTTCACTCAATTTCAGTGTGTCTATTTTTCCCCGAAAAATCTCACTAATAATCAAAAATCAATTCCAATTCGGAACATCCGAAAAATCTACTGCCGAGAGAAATAATTCAACATGGAAAGTAAATACATTATTATTCCTTGCAATATTGTTAGCTCCAGGAACCAGCAAATCAGCTACCGAAGCGTAATATTTCTGAGCAATCATCAACTAAATACACTATTTAATCTAGATTCTATAGCTTTCACCGGAGCCTCCTTGTCAATAGGAGACGAGAGGTTTCTTGAAAGAGTTGCATTTTCCTTCTAAATGAATAAAAGTAGCAATGCTAACTTTTACGAATTATAAAAAAAAAAAATCAATGCTATCCTCTAGTTACTGGCGTATATTCTCTCTCAAATGGTGAAACATAAAATTTTACACCAAACCTCAAAATTGGGTTAAAACGAGTAGTTAGTGAATAGTACGCGCCTTCAACTCACTATCTTAGCCGTCAAATCTATTTAATAGTTTTTCAAATATGTAACTCGAAAACAAGCCGAAGAAAAAAATTTGAAAAAAATCACACATACACACATCAAAATTCTCCAAGAAAAGAAATATTTTCAAAATTTTTCCATGAAAAATTTTTCACATACAAATTTTTTGATAAAAAAAATTAGTTTTTGAAAATATACCATCCAAAAAAAAATAAAAAAGAATCACAATGGTGGCTCTGAGTATTGCGCAATTTTAAAGTATTATGGGGTGCACTCTACAATAATTTGAGTTATGATTTTTTTTTACACCTAAGTTGAGTAAAATTAGCACATTACAAATTTACAAATTAAGAATTTTTAAGAATTTTTTGAGTATGCAATTTTGTTCTTTTAAAGGAAAGGTGTTAGCCCACCAGGTGGGTCCCATGCCCATTTGGTTTAAATCTGATCATTGGATCATGAAGAATTAAACGTTCTTCACGGAATGCAGCATTCATGTAATACACTCGTAAAACTAGTTCTAATGCTTCTATTACCTTAATGTTACTCATACGCCCCGGTGTACCTAAAATTGAGCAGGCTTTTTTTAACTAGAATTATGTGAAAATATCTTACAGTGCGAAGTGAGCGAAATATGATTCCAATCACTATGACGCAATACACGCAGTAACAATGCAACCAGCGTTGCAAATAAACTTATTTTACTAAAAAAACACGAAATATTTGGTAGCCGCCGAGTAGTTGTAGAATTAGCGAAAATCAAGAGTTGATATGCAGCTGACAAGCGCAAAACCACAAAAAAAAACTACAAATATAGCAAACAACTTTATTAGCAAAATAAAAAACTTATGCAACAACACACACGCTTAATAAAAACAGCGAAATTCCACAAAATTAAAAGAGATGAGAAAGTAAAAAAAAAAGTGTTTGCAATAAAATTTAAACTAGTCAGGAAATTTAAAACAACTAACAAGTTGTAGTGCCGCACAAAAATAAACAGCAGTAGCCAAAAAAATAAAATGAAAAATACAGCAGAATTAGCAACAGTAAAAATAACAGAAACAAGTGCCACAAAGCCACTGCCACATTGCGCCAGCTGCCACGCCCACAAAAACCACCGCTTTGACAGTGGCACTATCTCGCCAGCAGCACTATTGCATGTCAGCAGCATGAAAATGTAAACAATTCGAGCACATTAGCAAAATCAACAACAACAAAACCAAGAGCATTAAAGAGCAACAGTAAAATTGCTGTACTCTGCTGGCGGCGCAGTGCTGTGGTAATTTCAGTTGCACCGGTGTGCAGTCAACAAATTTTTGTCGAGCAACACCTACAAAGCAATAACAAGAACCAAAGCTTAGAAGCTAGCAACAACACAAAACACAAAAATAGCTCCAACAACAATGCAAGCAAAGTTTTTGCTGCCAATGCAGACGAGTTAGTCCGTCGCCCGGCTGCCTTCCAGCTGTGCAGAATTTGTCCTTGTTGTTGCGGCAATTGCAATAGTAAGTTCAAAACTCGCGCAAGTGTGAGTATGTCCTACTATCGAGGCCAACAAAAGCGTCAATAAAGTTTTAAGCTGTACGATTTGTTTGATTGTTACCGTTGCTGCTTTCAGTGCTGCTGTTGCTGTCGCCGCTAATGGCATACGAAATTGCGCAACGACGCACCCGCCACACAATCAGCAAAAAACACACACAAACATACTAAACGGGCACTTTTGCATGTTACTCTTGTTGCTTATTGCATTGTAGTTTAGCTAAAGCTTGCTGACGTACATACATTGTGTCGCCAGTGGCTCTATGTCGACGTTCGTCCTCACTACATGCTCGTCCTCTTTTTGCTCTTAACTTGCCCAAATTACTAACTAAATAAACAACCAGCACAAGTTTAACTGTCAATTGTTAACAACAACAAAAACGACGATACTGCATACATCATCAACAACATCAGCAATAAAAGCAAACAACTTTGGCCACGTTCGTACATAGACA
The DNA here is from genome assembly GCF_001687245.7 of Rhagoletis zephyria. Lineage (NCBI taxonomy): Eukaryota > Metazoa > Arthropoda > Insecta > Diptera > Tephritidae > Rhagoletis > Rhagoletis zephyria. The sequence goes on from NW_016157251.1 coordinate 295,234, forward strand.
AAAACCGGAAACTAGTCTTCGGCGTTTCGTCTCGACTGTGCTTAGTTGTCGGGGTGCGTGCGTCTGTATGTGTGTGGCAATTAAATGCCTTCATAAATGTACCATGAAATTGATTGTCCAAAAGGTGAGTACATAACTACATGCTTGAATACATACTTCTCATATACTTGCTTAGAAATTTCTATTGGAAATGTAGCTGGCATTGAACCAGAATGGGCATTGAACCTACTAAGAGCTGATATGTATGTATTTATAAAATGTCTAAACAGATGTTAGCGTGTAAGAAACAAATTTAAAATAGATGTAAAGTGAATTTAAAAAAGCTTCCGAGATTTTTCTGTTTATCCAACCGATTCTCTAGCTCACGCTACTCTCGCCAAGTTCCGCTTTTGTGTAATTCTAGTCTGATATGATTTAGGCTTTTAGCTTCTCCTCAAACAAAATTGTATCCTTTTACTCACAGAAGATGCTCCAACAAGTTAAAACCTCTGGAAGCTGTCCTTATAACGAGGTAGTTGTATTTCTTATCTATCTGTATTTCTTGTCTTTCAATCAGTCTTTCGTAAGACAATTGTAAATTCTTGCAGCTATCTTGAAAGCTCTTTACTGTCTTACGAAATACTGATTGAAAAATCTGCTAAAGGGGATTCCTTTTTACAATAAGTTTTAAAAAAATTAAACATAATTATAATTAAAACTATAAAAACTAATAAATAAAAGACATCTAAATTAAAAAAAGAAAATATAGATAAAATGAAAGTAAAACAAACCACATATAAAAATATTTTTCAAAATTAGACGATATTTAAAAAAATATATATTTTTTTTTTTAAATCAATAAAATATAAAAATTTAATTAGAACAAAAACAAATAATTCTAAAGAGAAGAATATTGAGCTTAAAAATTAAATAAAGTAAAAAATATATTTTTATTTTTAAAACAAAATATAAAAGCTAAACAAAAATTAAATTTAAAAAGACAAAAAAGTAATGAATATATATTTTTTTATTTCCAAAATAATCAAATATAAAAACTAAAAGAAAATTAAATAAACGAAAGAAAAACAAACAGAAAAAATAAAAAAATAAGGAATAAAAAAGTAAGTTTATAACATTACTATTTAAAAAAAAATAAAATTTTGCAGTAGCTTAACACTTGCACTTTATTATACTCAAATTTAATGGGCTACAAAATTGCATACTCAAAAAAATTCTAAACAAAATTGTATTTTATTTTCTAAATAGTAATGTACTCATTTTACTCAACTTCGGTGTACAAAAAAATCACAACTCAAATTATTGTAGAGTGCACCCCATAACATTATACTTTAATATTGCGCAATACTCAGAGCTAGCATTGAGATGACATATTTTCAAAAATTAATTTTTTTTTATCAAAAAATTTGTATGTGGAAAATTTTTCAAGAACAAAACTTAAAAAATATTTTTTTCCGTAGGGAATTTTGATGTGTGTATGTGTGAAAATAGTTTATACTATTCCCTAATAGACAAAAAAGTTTGAGAGAAAAAAAAGATGTGGCAATTTGAAAAAAATCAATTTGAAAAAAAAAAAAATTTTTTTGTTTGTAAACAATAATTAATTATTAAAAAACAATTACTGATGTTTAGTTCACTATATCGATTCAGTAGATCAATATCTGCAATTAAAAAAAAGTCGTTAAAATCCTTGCTTTTTTGCGGCAGTTATAAGCGATTCCATCAAAAGTTGCTATTACGAGAGGAAAAAAGAAGCGTTCGTACTCAAAAAGAAAAAAATTCATTATTCGAAAAATTCCCATTTCTGAGCAAAAAGAAAAAATACGTGTCTCCTTAAATTGTTCAAGGAACAATCCCTGTGAGTTTCATCGCAAACTTAAATTCACTTTCCCCCGGCCTGGGTGATTTGAGATGGAATGAGCCATATATATATGTATGTACATAAAAGCTCAGTTTGTTTAAGAAAAGCATAATGCAAATGCTCGATTTCCATGCAACCATAAGCATATGCGGTCGCATAGCTGTACAAAGGTGACACGAGTATACGTATTATATACCACAGTTGAAATGATGCTGAAAAATATTGTAAAGGCACAAAAAGCTCAACTACTTTTCGAACTCGATGGCACACAAACGCTTTTTTCTATGCGGGTATTTGTATGCTGCAGAGGACAGTGGTTCGGCTCTCTGATGTCTGTTTCTAGGCGGGTATCACTGTTTAAATTTTAATTAAAATTTCTATAATAAACTGATCTCTGTATTACTGTTTTTGTGTGCCATGCATATTTATACCCCTACCAAGTACAGTTATTAAGCTTTTTCAATTTATTTTTAGATGCATTGAAATTTATTGAGGCGACTAAAATTTTGGGTTTGTATAAAAATTCGATTTTTGCTAAAGTGAAGCATTTAATCAAATTCTACGTAATTATTTTTCATGCAGCTTTTAATAAAATGGGTTTGATTTTAATGCAATTTTACCTGTAGCTTAGTCCCTGAAACCATTTAGGAATGTCATTTTATATGTTTTTACTAGTTTTGTGAAATTATTTTAAATATAGTTTTAATGAATGTATGCTACTAATTTATTAAATAATGTACGAAAAGTTCTTAAAAAAGTTACTTAAATAAATTGCCCTTACGTCATTAGAAAATATAACAAGTTTTTAACTTCACAACACACATAGAGATATTGCAATTTACAATTCAGTGGCTAAAATTTGATAGGTTTAACTAATTTCGTTTGGAAAAACAAAAACTGACTGATGCGTTTTGTAATAAGACACAAGGTAAAAAGGCTAAGCTTCACTATTACAAGTCTTTCTTTCATGACAATTAGCCCGATAACCATTGCCTCAAAATCCATTACCTTTGTTTCCTCAGGACGAAGTAGTGTTCCGGGAAAATAGCATCTGAAATGTGCGCTGAAGTTTTAAAATTTTGAAACCTCATTAAAGTATCATATTGAATTAAAAATACGTAAAGCAAGATTAGGATTGTGTCTGGGGGGTCTCTAATCACCGATCGAAGTTTTCACTCTTGATGGAAACCTATGTTGGCAAAAAAAGAGAAAGAAGAAATGGTCTGTTCTCCACTTTCTAACTAAAAGCCCCCTCCAAATGAGTAATCAGCACTTTTACTAAAGGTTAAAGTGTAGTATCCTTGCTTGCCAACAGGACCGAAGAGGGAGCGGGTGGCGCGTCTGTGATCCCAAAGGTGAGGAACATCAAAAACTGGTATTCGTTAGGAAAACTAAGCCAGTGGGCATATTGAGTGGGACTATAGGTGAGCGCGGGAAATATTACTCGTCACAAGGAGATACAGAAGCTTGTGAAAGCCTAATTAACCTCAAAAGGTCTCCCAAAATATTTGAGCGTAGTTTTGAAATATAAATTTCTGTGGAAGCCCAAACTCTCCTATATACATTCATATAAAATAAGGTTAGCTTTACTTGTTCCTGCATACCTGGTGAATGTAACAAAAGGTCTTAAAATTTCGTACCAATCGATAAACTTCTGCGCTTTGTACACTCTTCATAGCGGTAGCGCTAAGAACAACTCCACCCTTAAGACTAGAAGTAATTTCGATCTGCCGCCCGTCACCCTACTTGCGAAGAACTGTAGAGCAAAAGTAGCATAGGTAGCACAACTAGGTTTCGGACAGCAATTGAAAAAGAGGGATGGCGGAAGAGAATAGTATAGCTTAGACCGCAAATCCTTCATTACATTCACATGGAATTAACTGCCTGAAATTAAGCCTCAAGCCACTAGCAAGTTGGCCTGATCAGTCTGTACTCTGGCGCATTGTATTCATATGATTTCTGGTTAGAAACATTCACTTCAACTTTGAAATGTTAATATTCACAACTACTTTTCCCTTTCATGCATTCATTTCCGCGTCTTTTATTCAACTACTTCTATCTCGTTCTCAGCCCTCTGCACGCTGTGCTCAAGCAAACGTACACATACATACATATTTGTTAAATGCAACATCTTCTTGCCACTAACCAACAACGGCATGTGCGAATCAATTGCATACGCGCACATTTCTGCATAAATAAATAAATGTAAATGTTTGCTTATGTGCGTCTTGTGGAAAATTTCTTATGCAAAATAAATAAAATAAAATCGGAAAATTTCTCTTACAGTCTTGAGGCAGTTGCCACCACACCTCCTCCCCTTCCATTACTACAAAAGGCAGTAGTTACCAGGATTTTTTTCAATGATTCAGAGGCGGACCATAAAGCTGAGGCGTTTGCCGATGATGCTGACAATTTCTATTTTGATGACGCTCATGCTCATGATGCTTAATACACTTTCCATTATTTGCATTCTTATTGTCTTACTGATATACATGCGAAGCCGACAAATGTGTGCGTATGAAGACAAGAAACTGGCAAACTGAGGGCGTGCGTAAGTGAGTAGGTTCTTGGCGAAGGGTTGCATTAAAACAATCAACGAGTTGTAAATTGAATTGTCGCTTCTAGACACACACACACACACTTCCTTTAATAAATAAGCGCATATTTTCTGTATTTATACGTATTTTCATCATAAAACTTCACACTCATGTACATAAGTACATATGTATGTATGTGTCGCTCGACTCCTCTGCTGCAAAATAAAATTCTATTTCTCGATTTTATTTATTTATGTTATGTTGAATGAATTTTTATAGTTGTATTTATTGTGCTTGCCATTTCCATTGAAATTGCCATAACTAAGCCATATATACTATGTATGTATGTATGTATGTAGAAACAATTTTCTCTCGCTCGAAACTCGTCAAGGCGTAAAGTTGATTAAATCAGTTCTACTGCAAAATTTTCTTTATTTGAAAACTATAGGATTTTTACTCAAAGTTAGTGAAGTATTTCAAAGTCATCGCTTTGGGGAAAAGCTATTACTTACATGCACACGCTTGCATGCTTATGCCCGTCCTGTGTGCTTTGGATTTAACTTGTCTAACAAAGTCAGTTAGAGCAAATAAATTTCCAAATGCACATTTAAAATAAGTTAGTGTTAGCCTTAACAATAAAGCTAAAGGAGAAAAATTTTTACTTGAACATATGCGTATTGATTTTGCAAACAAATTTTTTTAAGTTAAAGGTAAACTTTTCTGTAAGCTGTTTTCAAAAAGAAAGAAACAGAAGATGATAAAATTTTAAATTGAATAAAAATTGAATATGCAAATAAATGAAGCATGAAAAATTTGGTTCCCTTCAAAATTTTTTTTAAGATATAGATTTGAGGAATTTTTTATCGCAGTATTGAAATGTATATCGACATTATCGAAATTTGTATCGATAATTCTATGAATTTTATATTTTTTACCTCGGCATATTTGGTAATGGTTTTTTTTCTAAATATTATCGATACTCATCGAGGTATACTTGTTCGTTTTATTAATCGTTTTATGTAGAAACAACTAATAAGATTATCAGAATTTTTACAAAATATTTTTATTTTTTTTGATGATGATTTTGATAATTTTAAGTTGTCAAAATAAGTATAATCACCGAGAGTTACAAATTAATCAAAACATCATAATATGGGTATCAAATGGAAAATATTTTAAAAAGCCCCAATTCAAATATATTTTCAATATGGTTGCCAACTGTTTTGAATAGCATATTTATTAATTTTTTTGGTTTCGAAAATAAAGGTACAATATTACGCTTCATAGGTACCAAGAGAAGTTTCTTAAACAATGCCTTCCCTATTTAAAATATTTTCAATCAGAGTTGCCACGCTTCTATGTAATAAAAATTTTTATTTTTTTAATTGCAATCAGCATTTTTTTTAATGTACATATACACATTACTTATACGCTCAAGATATGTACTATTCATTCCAGCGTATTTCTAATTAGGGTTGCCACCTTAATTTTAAAGTAAGAAATTTACTTACTTCATAGATATCAAAACCTATTTTTTTTTTAATTTATCTCAAGAATATTTTTTAAAGCTTTGCAAATGACCAGTATTTGATACCCAAACCTTGAAGACTTTAAAAAGTATATGCACTCCGTGCAAAGCTCGGTTAACCTGGTACTATACAGCTTTTATGTGACCAAAAGTGTGTGCTTAATTTTAAAACATGTAATAATTTATTTTCAGTTTTAAATTTACAATAAATTATTTTTAGTTTTAAAATGTACCAAACTGGATAACCGCTTTTTTGAGTGATAAAAGATTTATGGCCAGTTTTTAAATGCTCAAAAATAGGCTAAAAATTTTATCACCAGTCCAGTTTTAAATGACAACATTTTTTGTCCAGGTTTTTTTATCACCCAAAATTTATGTCCATTTTTAAATTACCAGAATTATGTTTTGTTTTGTGTGACCAAAAATTGTATTACCACGTTTTAATAGACCTAAAATTTTTGTCTAATATTTATATAACCAAAAATTTATGTCATGCCATTGGATCGTAGCGTATTCTTTTAAAAATGTACGCTGGTGCTTGTGTTAATGCTTTCTGTACTGTTCAGGTTTCTTATAAGCTACGTTTGTATATACAAAATTAAAGCTGATTTAATTGTTCAACTTTTCTTAATAGCAATTAAAAATTGATACGCGCTTTCGCAATGCTTTTCACTTGCCAAAACATTTGTAATTCGCTAAATTTAAATTAATACATATACAATTTCAACTTATTTATGTACGCATAAAATCGTCAACAAGCCAAATTAAAGCTATATCATGAAGCTACATATGGCTCGTACAATGTAAGCACATCTGTATGTACATATGTATGTTATGTAATGTAATGTAATATTTTTAATAGCTCTTTTCATGAACCAACTAAACAGATCACCCAGTACGGCAACCGTGTATTTGTAATTTGCATTTGAGAAAAAATAATATTTGATTACGTCATTTTTAATCGGTTGTTTCATTCACACGCATGGTTTCATTCACATGTCGGTGAAAAAATGACGTCACTGAAAAAAACATTTTTTTCCTCGCACGCCGTCCTGCGTGAACTGTATTCGTTCATTCGTGAGCTATATTCGCATGCGCCCATAAACACACACACACACACACAAAATTTGTAATTTAATATCAACGAAATTGCTCGCGGCCACATTCCTTCATACATGCATGCATCATATCACTGGACATAAAAGCCACACAAAGAAAGGCATGCTCCTCACTCCCATTCATTAGGCCGCTCAATTGCCGACGTTTGTGCACGATAAGCATTTTGCAGTTACCGCTACCGTTACAGCTACAGCTAACTGTTTAACTTCCATTACTCAAAATTGTTCAGCATATTTCCTTACAGCCTCTGTGAAAGCGCTACATAAAAAGAAAAAAAAAACGCTCGCTGCTTTCAACTTCCCTTATTCCGTTTCTTCCCGTTACTCTCCCATCTCTTCTTATAATCGCGACGTGCTATCTGTTATCCATTGTCGATTCATTCACATTCATGCGGCAGCACTCATTTATTGTCCAGTATCGTCTGGTCTAGGGTCTTGTTGCGTTGGCTAGCATATGGTCATGCATATTAACAACCTATTTCCATAACTTTCACAAACTATTTGTCTGACCAATCGTTGGTAGTCGTAGTGCTCTTCCTTACATTTACATGTCTACCCTGCCATCTAAGGTTTACAACAATTACACAGTTATGTGCTTGCCCTCTTCGACCGAAGGGATACGAGTAGTGTGCCCTGGCTGCTCCACAATTTTCACTCAAAATTCATATCAAAGGCAATAAAATGTACCGTCAAAGTGTTTTCGTATATCGTAAAATGCAAAATTGGCCATAACATTTGCCAAACTGCATGCAGTGTTGCCACACAAGCGCTTTTCCTACTAAAAGTGGTAGGTTTTATTTCCATTTGGTTGGTGGGTAGGCTTGATTGGATTTTGGTAGGTTTCGGGACAATGAGTAATAGTTATTTGCGAAAAATAGAAAATGTGTATCTCCAAACATTTTTTTGAAATTCTTCAGCAGAGACGAAAAATGGATGTAGTTTCGTATTACCGTACCCATCCATATTCTAGGCGAAGTTCTTTGCAATCGAATCTGTGTTTGCGAATGTCATCGTAGAAGGCAAATGATACATCTACAGACACATCGTCAACTACAACAACACAATTCCGGCTAGACAGATATAATTTCATCTACTTCAAAAAGATTGAGAGGACTCCTAGGCTGTGTAACTTTGTAATTAAAAAGGAGTGACTAACCTTGTCGAACGCTTTTGAAAAGTCCTAAATATTATGTTAGCTATGTTTTTAATAAACTTATCATTGAAATAAAATATTAAAACTCAAACAAATTTTTGGTAGGTTAGGTAGGAGATTTTGGTAGGAAAAAAAAAATGTGTCTGTGGCAACGCTGCCAAGATGTTGAACTTCAGTTGTTTTATGCATGCGTGTATGCTATTTTCGCTGTATACAGATATACATATATGTACATACGCATGTAAACAAAGAGACATAAAGACAGTTATTGAAATGGATTGCTGAGTCTGCTTACTTTTTATAATGCGCTAAATATCTGTCTACATTTTTTTTCATTATGTTCACCATGTACTTATGCCAAAAATTTTATGGTTATGTTACATGCATACATGTGCGTCAAAGTTGTACAGTCAGAGAATTATGCATTATCCTTTGTAAATTCATAGAATTGTAGCTTTCACATATGTTTATACTACCGAAAGAAATTAACGAAAACCAAGTAAAATTTATTAATAAAGTCCTATATTATCCAACAGTAGAATGTAAACTCATTGTATCACTTGCCTAATTGAGACAAATAGCGCACCTAAAAGTATGCCACATAAGATGTTCCAGCTTCTTGTGAGCTCTACGCAATGATTTTATTCTCTATTAATGCACAAGTTTGGAATTCTCAAAGGCCAATTAAATTAATATTCTTAAAGTTAGGTTTTGTTAGGTTTGCTGATCCATAGCGTTAACAGATAAACTACGACAACTTTGGACGGCTAAACGGCTAATGAATAAAAAATATCGCATTGCTATTGGCACAAACACCTTGTTTTACCCTAACTTGGCGGCAGCTTCCAGATTGGAAAACCTGCTCTCAGCAGACTAACCCCCAATCTGATAAGGCAGGACACTCGCAGAGGGTGAGCTCCATTGTCTACTCCTTGTTCTGCATCCTCTGCAGATCTTATCGTTAGTCAGAGTCAGTTTAAAGGCCTGCGATGCCAGCAGTCAATGTCCAGTTAGAACACCCAACAGTAGCATAGCGTACTCTCTCGTGAGACAAAGGAGAAACTGCGTGAGCTTCATGTCATACGTTCTACACATAAGCCTGAACACGTTGTAGCCTTGCGTTTTATTCCACGCCTTCTGCGCTTTCGGGATCATGGACAGGTCGAGTCGTTTAATCGCTTGGAAGGAAATCGACACCTCCTCTATCAGCATGGTTTCGGACAAAGCACCCTCTTTGGCAAACCTGTCGGCCTGTTCGTTGCTCGCGACGCCGGCGTGCACCGGAACCCAGTACAGATATACGTAACTATTGGTATTGGTTGGAACTGCTCTGCACTCCGCCACACCTCTAGAGGAAGTGCTGTGGGATAGTAGCACCCAGTAGTAGTATGGCAGCCAGACTGCCTATATAGAGAATCACCTGCTCCTTTGCTGGAGCGCTGTTCAGTAGCTCCGCCACCCCCCTTATGGCCAATGCCTCCGTCTGAAAAATGCTGTAGTAGTTTGGCAGCTTATACGATTTGTTGAAACCCAGATCCGGGCATACGACTGTCACCCCTACGCCCTTCCCCATTTTCGATCCGTCTGTACAGACATTCATCGAGCCAGCACTCCTCATGCACTCACCTCAGCCTTCGACCTCTATGGGAACTTCGAATTTCATTTCTAAGTTGACGCTTTACTTCTGTGACCGTAAGACCTGCACATAAACTGATCGATGCATAAAGCCTAGCGGTAGTTTTTAACGCTGTATTCTTAGCCGATAGGCCCGCAGGCAAGAGATTCAACAAGGTTTACGCAACAAAGTAATAAGTGCTGTCTTTAAATGTGACTAGTTCTTTCTTCTTAATTGCTTATCTTCTGGCCCAGTTGCGAAACTAAACAGTTAAAGAAAAAAGGCTTCCCTAACTTTTGCATTCGGCATCTAGGTCTATGCTGGCGGTGCAGCGTGCTTTTATGTGGCCCATTCTTTCCGAATCTAGATAGTTTGCGCATGATTTTGTCGATTAAAAAAAATAATAGTTTTCTCAAGAACATGTAGGGATAGTCCTTGGTATGCATTTTCCTGAGCATTACAGTGAGCCTTTGCTTTTGTTGGGTGAACTATTGATAGAATAAGGCTATCAAACATATAAGGCCTAACCTATGCATATACTTAAATAATTAGTCTGTTTCTTTGANTTTTTTTACAAATATAAGGTACTTTGCTTTCACCGCTGTTAGTTTTTGCTTGCACATGCAAATCAGCTGATCGTTTGACACTTTTCATGAACTTACAGGAAAAGAAACTCCGGACTAAATCCTGTAACTTCTGACTAGGAACAGTTGCTCAGTTACTCTCTCAAATGTGTTCCCACTTACAGGTTTTATGTCAATAGGAACGACTTCCTGTAAGTTCTGACTAAATCCTGTAACCCGGACTGCTATTGGAACAGACTAAATGTAGATGCATCGGCTCGGTAAAGGCGTGTGACAACCAGGAAGAATTATTTCTTTGAATAATTACATTTACGAAATGAGGAGAGAGAACTGTGAGTCTTTGAGTTAAATTTGCCAGCAAAATAATGGATATTTTATTCGAAAATATGTTTACTCTACAAGAAATGGTTTTTTATGTCCATTCCTTTTCAAAGGCCTCTTACCAACATAGTCTCTCTTGTTTTTTATAGAATTCACTTAAAACACGTTTGAATGCTTTTTTGTGGGTATGCATTGTTTTCCATGCATTTCCTCTCCAACTTGAATGGCCCATAATATTCAGTGCTTCAGCTCTTAACTGAACCAAATTCTTTACCACGCAAAAAAAAAATAAATAAAAAATCATCCTTTTCATGCTCATCACTTTTGGCCACAAAACCTTGACTCACCTCTGCCGCCTCCACCGTCTATCTACATGTCGCTACTTGCTTATTAAAAGGCATATTATTTTCAGCGCCAGCGCATCACTCTGCAACTTGCCACGAATCAACGCACAACATAATTACCCGGCTGCATGTGGCAAGCGGCATATACGCGTATATACATACATATGTATGTATGTGCAACAGCAATGCATATGCCTACCACAATCGTTAATGTTGCATTAAATTTCGCATTCATTCGTGGTCGGCTGTGTGTGCATTTATAATATTTTTAATTTTAATTTTTGCATATTTTCTTTCATCATTTCAACGCTCGTCATTCATTCATTCATTTATAGTACAAATTGTAAGTATATAAATATATATATATATATATATCTGTATTTGCATTTTTTTTTTTCATTTTGTGGTTTCAGCTTTGACAGCGGGGCCTTGCATGATTACCAATTCATAATTAACAACAACAATAGGCAGCATAATAATTATCATCATTACATAATAAATATGAACAACGGCGGCAGTAAGGCAAGATTACAAAAGTAGTCCTTCAACTCAGCGGTATCCCTGAGCGCCTTGAAAGCGTTCACTTTGGTTGCACTGAGCGAGCAGCTAGGGAGGAGTGCGAAGCCGGCGCACAATGGGAAAATTAATGAAAAACGCTTCAATAATTTGTTGAGACAGCTTTTCTCGACGCTTTTCATTTCCGTTGCACATTCACAGTCACTCGGTCAGGCCGGCAGGCAAGCTACACTCCATTCAATTGTCATGCAACTGTTTATACCAACACTTGAAGTGTATATTGCTGATGTAGTTGTTGCTGTTTCAGCGCTGAAGCTATCGCTTTTCGTTGCCTGGCTGCTGCTGTTGCTTTTGCGCTTTTGCAAATGACCCAATATCGCACGCTGCATGCACACGGCTCTTGAACATCACTTGCCATTTGCCACTGCCACTTGCCTCTGCCACTACCACTTGCCACTTGCCACTTGCCGCACTTTGCTGTTTTCCTTTCACTCGCTTGCATTGCTTCATTCCCCTTAGTTGGCTCAGCTACCAAACTGTTACCCAGCTGTCGGTCATGTCCTGTCGAGGCTGCATTGGCTTTGCTGTGCCACTGCTGTAATAGCAGCAGTTGTAAGGATTGCCCGGATTGCATTTAATGTGATTGCAAATAAATCGATTGCTATTTATCGCCAGCTCACCCGCTTACCCCTAACGCCAACACTCGTTTGACCCCTTTTTCGCACAACCACATTCTCAATTCATTTACGCCAATCCAATATGACTGCCGTTTGCTGCATTTTACTCGCGGCAACCGCTAGCGCTGCCCGATGGAGCGCTATGGCTATTGTTTTTTCGTTCGTCCTTTTTTCGTCCTTGTTTATTTCGTTGCGCTTGCTTTCGTAGTGGTTTGCTTTTAATTGCTGTAGTTGTTTTACGCTTGGTTTAAGTAGCATATTAAAAAGTACTGTGTAACATAAATACTTAAATGCAGATGTGCAGGATGCCCGCGGAACCACACACACATTGTATAGATACTGAAATATGTTGAGCTTATTTATTTTAAATTTTCATGTAGTATGAAAAATTTGCTTTTTGCCGTTTGTTTCTCTAATATTCGGTCTACAAAAATATGGATTTTTGATTTTTTTGATGTACGAACAGAAAAAAGCAAGTTTTTTAACCTCATATAGTGGGAAAATTAGCAAAAATAAATACCTTTGGCACCCGAGATTTTAAATACTTTGCTTAAAATACTACTAAACACTTTGCAAGTTCTAAAATGCCCATCATTTTTTTTTTTAAGATTTCTTAAAGATAAATATTTTAACAAATTTCAGCCTCATGTGCTAGAATAGCCTTTTAAACACCAGAAAAATTGCAGTCTTTACTTCTTATTTATTGATAACCTCTTAGAGCTAAAACTATGTACACACTGTTCCCAATGTATGACTAATAATAACAACGTTAAAGGGCGTTCTACACTAAGAACGAAATTTATTTTCCTAAAAGCAAGTGAACAAAGCTTTCGGACTGGCAAACAGTCCTTGCTGGAAAATAGAGGTAATTTGATTTAGGAGAGAATTTTTCTTCGAGTTTAAGGGAGGGATGGAGACAAAGAGAGAGAGTCGGCAGTCAGTGCCGGAGATTATTTGGTGACAGCGAGATTAGCCGTGGTACGCGTCAGTCGTACCGCAGAGCGTGGCAATGAGAGAAGTCGCAGTTCCTTTGCAGTGGTGGTGGCGGCTTCAGCGGTGACGTTGGCACTTGTCCATATAATGATGAGGGCGCAAGCGACCTCCCGCAGTGGTGAAATGTGGAAATGTCGGCGTTGGGGCGGCAGTAATAGTAGCGGACCCGGTTGATGAGAGCGGCGGTCCGGGCCCTAGTGGTGACGGTGACGGTGGCGGTGGCCCCGAATGGCAGCGAGTGTGAATAGCGGTCCTCGGTAATGCTTGCGGGCCGCTCTCGGTAGCAATCTCGGCCCTAGGGCGTCAGCGGTATTGGCGGTCCAGTCCCTCCCGTATGATTTGTGGCCGCTAGGCGCTGCAGGGGATTGTTCGTCCCCTTCAACGCCCGTTAGCTACGCGATATCGTAGCAGGCAGGGGTGCTCAGATGTGGGCAAGCCAAAACGGGTCACGCCCCTGGCTGCCTGAGACCGTGTCCGAAAATGGCTCTAGCTCATAATGGATTCGGAGTGTTGCATGAGGGGTATTCCCCCTTTGCAGCCCCCCTTAAACCAGTCAGTCTTTCTCCGAGAAGGAAAGTCAAGAGCGCCCCAAATAGGCCCGAAGCCCCCTCCGTGCTTACGTACGGACAATTGATGTTTGTTGAGTTCATAGTGGCAGCTTTAGCTCCGGCTTTGTATGATCTGTTTGAGAATTGAGTGCGCTTATTGTGCATATTGTGTTTACAAAATTTGTACGCGCTTTCCGTGCCAGCTTCGTGTATACGTATGAACGTATGTATAGTTGGTATGTTAGTTTGTGTGTATGTATATATGCTTATATATTTGTACCAATGTGCAGAATATGCTATTGTAGCGTAGGTAAAGCTACGTTACAATTCAGTAAATCACTTACTTCCTAGTCACTCACGCAATTAATCATTTGCTTACTGTTTCATTCGTTTATTGGTTCACTTTTCATTCACTCGCGTTTATTTTACCTTTGCAGATATTCACTTCCTCACTCTTTCACTTGCTCACTCACTATTTTGTGCACACAATAACCTAATCCCCCTTTCACACACGCTCACTGATCGTGAAGAGAAGAAAGCTCTGGCGGTAGAGTAAGAGTTTTAAACACGAAAGATTTTCTACTAGATTTTTAAAACTTTTATTATTCCACCCCACTGAGAGATGTTCGGGTAAGGAAGCCAGATTTTAGAAATTCTGGGCTATCGCTGAATCCATCGTAGTCCGATTTCCGTTAAATCTCTCGCTTAGTCCGAATTGCTGCGAAAGTTTGCATTCCAAATATATGCTACATTCGCAGCTATTGCGATTCAGTGAAGGTATTTTCGTAGATTTCACGAAAAATCGAACTACGATGTATTCAGTGATAGCCCTGAATGCCTCTTTTCAATGATTACATGAATTAGCTGCTCACTCATTTACCTGTTCGCTTCAACTTCATCACAACATAATTTTTTTACACCAAACGTTTACTCCCTAAACATTTCCATTCAGTTTACTCATTCAATCTCTCAGTTCTCACTTACTGGTTCGTTAATTCACTGGATCATTCAATTTTTCATTTACTCACTCATTCGGTAATTCATACACTCACTCTTCATTCGTACATACCCGAATGAATCTTACTGCAGGAAGTTTTATCAGCGCCCGGAAGCTGACTTTCCTCATGTAAAATTAGTCAGAAACTCTAATGAGCAATTATTTCCTTCAAAAGTAACCCCAAAAGGGAAACCGTAACCATTTTTTATTAAAAAGACTTTAAAGGCACTTCTTTAGATTCCCACATCTCATTTCCTTTTTTTTTATTTTCAAAGGCTTCAACAGGTGTGCAAAACCTTTATGCGACTATGAGACACAAAAACTGAAAGTAAAGAATAAAAAAATTCAAGCCGTACCATAATTTAAAGGAAACAATTAGCAATTGGCAGTCAGCGGTAACAGTAGCTAAAATAGGAATACCAGTAGCCCAAAAAACGTAAAACTGAACTACACATTCGTTTGAGAGTGTATAAAAAACAAAAACAAAAAAAAAATGTCGTGCAACAGAGTGAAAGAAGACACTGTATGGAGTAGAAATGAATAAAGTAACATTGAATTGGGAGGCATGCGTGGGAATGTACGATATGAATAACTGCTACCCTGCTGGAATAACTTATTATATACAATCAAAACCAATTTATTACCTCTTCTAAAGCAAAAAGTTGGCATTAATTTTTAGCGAAAACTTCAATGTTTTCTTAAGAGTTTAGTATATTCGATTTGCAATTAGCTTGCGAATCTCATTTGAACTCGCCGCATCAAAGCCTAAATCACTGATTTCATTTTGAGAGTAAACACTGTCGTTCCTTTAATGGGGCTGGGATAACAGTAAACATCTGGGTCATTTGGCTGACAGGGTTGATATCGAATAAATAGGTAAAGAAATATAATGTTATGATTTTTCAACTTAAAGCTCATCGTCTGATCAGATCTTTGGAAAATTACTTATCCAACTTGTTTGAGACAAGTGGCAGTAGCAAAAATATTTTAATCCATTGAAGTAACAATCGAACAAATAATTTTTATTCTTATTAAAAAACTTGATCTCAATGTGAAAGTCGGAAGAGATCTCCTTGAAATTACTTATTAAACGAGTTAAGTATCAATATTATAAGATAACTAAAATTTCAATAATTTTTGCATTTCTGCTGGGTATTTGCAAAATATAAACTTTGCATGCGTGACAATTAACGAGTATGTGCATTAGGGTGGTCCCAAAATGCATGTGAATAATTAAGTCGGAATTTTTATGCTCTCAGCCCCTAGGTAACTTCACTCTTTACCGAAAAAATATATACCCTTATTTTTTTATTTTGAAGTCAAAAAATATTTAGGAATCGCTCAAAGCGCCCAAAATTTTTAAATGTATTTTATATGGGGAAAAAAAAAGTTTTCGTAGAAATGTTATAGAATACTAAAAATCCATGTTTTTCTACCAGAAAACTCTGTTTTTCTGCAGGAGCCTCCCAATAATATTACTCAATTGTTTATTTAATCATTTTTTCATTTCAACAATAATTTGTAGGTCCGCCAAAAAACCCACAAAAAACGAAAAATGCAATGGGGCGACCAATAAAAAATCGTTGGTATTAAAAAATGGTTAAATAAACAATTGGGTCTTATTATTGAAAGTCTTCTGAAGAGAACCAGAGTTTTCCGATCGAAAAATATTGACTTTCCAGAACTCTATACCATTTCTATGAATTTTTTTTCTCCCCATATAAAAATATATAGCAAACTTTGAGCGTTTTGATCCACCTGTAAATATTTTTTCATTTCGAAATAAAAAAATAGGGGTATACCGTTTTTCGATAAAGAACAATCCTTGAGGGTGAAAGCATTACAATTCCGAGTTTACTGTTTTGGACCACCCTAATGTGCATATACACCCACCAGAATAAGTCACCGTACAGCATTTTTTTTTAATATTTGCAATGTAGGTATTCTGGTGGGTGTATGTCTGTATGCATGTGCATAAAAGTGTCGACAGCAACAGCTGTTCGCATGCCGCACAAAAGCCTGTCTGCTACTGGTGATACGTCACGGTGACAAAGGAGGAACTAAAAAAAAGAGAAAAGGCTTCAAAATTGTATGTGTCACTTTGCAGTTGTTGTTGCTTATTTTTGATTTTTTTTTTGCTTCTTGCTACTGCATACTTGGCTAAATACCCCGTGTCATATTACTTTTTGATGATAACAACATTATGCCATGCCATCGGGCGAGCGGCGACTACGACTTTGACTGCGGCTCTGTTGCTGTTGCTGTTGCTGTTACTCCTGCCACACTAACACTTCCTAAATGCCAAACGTTGACGTACATATGCAGACGTTGGCTAAAAAAAAGTGACACTGAGCAAAGGCTATGCATGCGGGCGTTTCGGCTGATGAGGCTACATATGATGGAATGTTTTTATTTTCTTAGCATTCATTTATGTGCTGGGCTTCGTTTGCTACGCAGTGTTTGCGCTGTTATTTGTCTGTTGTCTGGCTTGTCCAGCTGCTGTCTGCCGCGCGCTACTTTATTTACAAATGCAACAAAAAGTTAAGGAAAAGAAATAAAAAAAAACTACTGTTGACAAGTTTGCTGTTTTCCAGCAAACAGAAACCTAGGATTGTGGCGACAAAGCCAAGCAAAAGAATGCATAAAAAGTTAAAAAGCAAAAGTATGTAGATATGTATGTAACAGAGAATGGAAGAATACCCTTTAAAGGCAGGCCATAAAGTTGGTCCAGTACTAAAATCAACAAAATAAAAAATCAAACGAGTGTTAGACGTACATATAAATATCAGGACTTCTGTAGCAAAGATGAAGCTCAAAAACAGGTTTTATTAATTGCCGTTTTCTCAAGTAGCTTTTAAAATTCATTTTCGTCACAACACATTTTTTTCAAATAAAATTTGTGTGCAGATAAATTTTTAAACCTAACATGGATATCATTTTTGTTCAAAAGCTATATAACAATTAAAAGGGTTTTTCTTTTCTAATAGCGGTCGCCCCTCGGCAGACAATGTCAAACCTCCGATTGTATTACTGCCATGAAAAACAGCTTCTCATAGGTCCCTCTCCATCATGTGAAAACAACAAGGCTAAGCAAAATTTTTTTTTAAATTTATGACTGGACATAAACTTACGGTCGCATAAAACTTGAACATACCAAAAATTATGAGCATTTTTAAATCGCAAAGAAATTATGTCCAGTTCTTAGTCAAGAAAAATGTATGTCTTTTTTATTTATTAATCGAAAAATTGTGTCCAGTTTTTAGAACAACCAAAACTTGTGCTGAGGAATGTTAAGTTTTGAAATTACAAAAATGTATGAATAGTTTTTAACTTACCAGAAATGTATGTCCAGTTATAAGATGACCAAAATATATTTGTGACCAAATCCGAAATATTGCGTAGTTTATCAATGACTAAAAATTGTGTCGAGTTTTTAGGTGACAATAAATTTTTGTCCACTTGAATTTTTGGCAAATATTTTGTAAAATTTTTTAGTGTCCACGTTTAAAGCTACCAAAAATTTATGCCCAATTTTTATGTGATCAAAATCTTATATCCATTTTCTATGTCCAGTTTTCTAATTTCTAAAAATGTATGACCCATTTTTATATCATCGAAAATATATGCACATTTATTAAATTGTCATAAAATAATGTCAAAATTGAAAAAAAAAAATTATATGAATTACCAAAAATATATGTCAAATTTTTAAATAACCAAAAACGTGTGCCCATTTTTTATGTTCCGCTTTAACATATCAAAAATATGTGTCTACTATAGTTGCCACTTTCAAGCTTACATTCAGTTTACATACCTTCACGACATATAGGATGTTGCATGCCACCTACCTCTAGCCGCCTATTGTTGGCTTAAACATGCCAGGTTGGCAGTGCAACTCCGCCAGTTGGCCATAATTCATGACTCGTTTAGCTGATGGACACCATCGAAGCAGTTGGAATTGTTGTGCTGAAAAAAGGGTTTTGTGGCAAGCAACATTAGTTCACTGGCGAATGAGTCGGTTACCAGAAGCCCACTTACTACTACTTGGTTGACGTTAGGCAAATGACAAAGGATTTGCTGGAATGCAGTGCAAAGCATTTTTATGCGCTTTAAGGTTTGGTTTTGCCCCCTATTTCACTACGTAATTTATGTTGTTTGTGGTTGCGTGTAAATTATTAAAGGATGCTGAATGATAATAAAGGCTGTAGTTCGGATGAAAAAGTATCTACGGCGAATTCAAGGCTATATTTTTTGTAGGAGAAAAATTTGCAATCAATGGCATGAGTAGCCTGTCAAGCACTCCGTAGAATTGTAGCTAGGCTCAAACTGCTACTAGTCGTTGTCTGTCATTTTAGTGCGAAAATTCTGTACTCATATTTCACTCGCCAACAACGCATTGTTAATTTGTTAGACACTACCCCGGCGCGTTGCACAATTGTTAGCTAAACTCCAGCAGCATTGCCTTCTTGATGCCCATGGTTACTTTTTGCTTATAATATCTCCAGCGGAATACTTCCAACCCATGACCACACATTTCACTTTCATTCAGTTACTCACTACTTGGTACTTTTCGCAATTCCACATAAGCGCATTGCCCTTGGCATCCGTTAATTATCTATCCATCCTACTCGACGCTGCGCATCAAAAGTTATCGCATATTTTCCATAGAGCATACAAAGCTTAGCAGAAAGCAACTTAACCATACATAGTTAATTATGCATAAATGGCAAGTTGTTATGCGTCGCATTAAATCCATTTCACATTTTTCATTTCATTTTTTCCCTTTTTTGTTTGAAATCGCATGTTTTTTGCGTCTATTGTCTGTCTGTCTCATTTAATGCTGTTATATTGCAAAATTTTTTTGTTCAACATTTTGCTGACATGCTCATATCCATGTCCATGTCCCGCATTGCATTTTATGTCTGACATTTATGTTGCCGGATGTTATACGCTCATAATGGCAAATAATTGAATATCCTTATTAGTGTTGCAATTTTAACCCGTTTTATTTTTATTTTTTTGAATTTTTGCTTTTGTTTGTTAGTCTGCTTTGTGTAAAGGGGTTTTACTTTCAACAGCGGAAATGTATCAAATAAGGTGAGCATGCAGCTAAAGAAACCTGCTGATGAGGAAATGCTTGGCAGTGAAAAAATTCATGAACTCGTGTGAAAGGATGTCTGTGCCGAATGCCTCGAATTTAATGTGGAAAAAGGTTAAAAAAAACGCTTGTGGTTGAAGCTAATCAGGCGAACGAAAGAGTCAAATATATATATAAAAAACTAAAAAACGCCAGGCACACCATTGGAGACTCATCTGGCCCATCGCATCTGGAGTCCACGAGGTTTTATGGAATGGCGACTATTGAATGCGGATTACCGACGTTTGATTTTCAGTCCTCTGTTTTACCCAACCTCAGCTAATTTCCATAAAGAACTCTTTATCTCAACCTTTACATAGGTCTTTTCGTTCGAAACTATTCGAGGTTTTAAGTAAGTAACTATACTGCAATTATTTCCATTGGTTGTTGTTTTAAGCTGCGGCTGCCATCAACGACGCCTACAACATTTTTGATGGTATCTTAAGGGACTTTTGAAAAATCCTCCAGCCACAAAAAGCGGCTGCTTTGTATCGAACATAACTGCGCATTCCGCTGAAGCTCCCTCTGTATGGATTCAATGGCTCCAAATGGGTTTGCGGCCATAGCTTCCACATAGGAGATCGTAAGACTTGTAACTAACACCACTAGCACCACGATACTCCCAGTTGTCATTCGCTGTCGTCGCTTTTTCCCAAGCTTCTTTGGGGCTTCGATTTTGTTTGAAAATAAAACTTTTTTTCGCGAGTTGTTTTCAGATGAGACATTGAACTAACATTGGTTCTAACAAGCGGTATGCAGCATTTTGTTTTTGCAGGAGTACTTTACCCTCAAACCTGTTTATTTATTTTCATAAAATACTGAGAATAGGAGAGTAAAGAAGAATTTCGAAAGAAGAAGTTGAAGAGGAAAATATGTGGTGTGAAATACAAGTAATTTTTATGCAAAAAAGACCTATTTTAATTTTCATATACAAACTAAACCACCTAACTGTCCTCCTCCTTGCAGAGTCCGCTGGCTGGCTGGTTAGAATCAAACTATTATGTGTCCTGGGACGCCAGGATATTAAGAGGAATTGTAAATTCTGCTACAACAGAAAGCGCACATCTGTGCTCTTCAGTTTCCTTATAAAGTCTTTTATTGGCTTACATGACATAAGACTAGCGGTTAACGCTTCGAACCAAGATTGTAGTTGCAAGATCATAGAAGAAGAGTACGCTCGCCTGAGAGAGATCTCACAGGTGTAAATAAGACCACAGCTCGTGAAGCTCGTGACATCGAAAGAGATTAGTATTCCATATGGTATTACTATATGCTATTATTCAAAACCCGAAAAATAATCAAAAAATACGTTTATTTTAGAAATGTTTATTTAACAAACAAAAGAGAAAAACTGTGAACTAGTTCCATTATTTGAAAAATGTGTACATTGAAGCTTTGACTATTTTCTCCTTTCGAATTTTTAACTTACAAAACTTTAATATCTATATTTGTAGTAACATTGAACCACAAGATGCATTTTGAAGTTTTCTGGCACTCGACGTGAGTTGATACAAGTGGCGCACAGTGGTCGGAGAAGATTTGTTTTACGCGAAAAATTAGAAGGGCTGTTACGATTATCGTAAAAATGCAGTATCGTAGTATTTCTGTTATGCTAAATCTGACTATGCCATACAGTTTTTAGTTTGACCGTTGACAGCTGTCAAATCAACTGCTTATTTCTCTAAAAATAAGAAAACATTTTTGGAAATTTACCACTTATTAGGTTTTTAGGTACGTTAGTCACGAATTCTATGTCAAATTAAAATTTTGACAGTCGACAGCTGTCAAATTGACTGTGAATTTTTCTAAAAATAAGACAATCTTTATAAAAATGCCACTGATTGGGTTTAACATTTAATAACCATTTCATTCCTTTAATAACATTTTACGCTTTGAATTCATGTCAGTCGGTCGGTCTTAAATATTACACCATGCGACAAAAACCAAAAATTTTTAAAATTAATAATTGAATAAAAAAAACGATTTAAAAGATTTGGAGCATTGTAGAGTAACAATATGGGTATCAATTAAAAGGGAAAATTCTGTAGAATTGAAAATAAGTTTAATTTTCTGGTGCACTAGGACGAATAAGTGTTCTCATAAAAATGTATGCTTGAATATCCTCGGAAATTTCAAATATTTATTTTTGAAAAAAATATATGTCAAGGACTAATATGTAAACTACCACATCCTCGCATTTCGTCCTTCTAACTTTATTAGTTTTACATAAAAAAAATGACACTTATTTTTATAAGATATTGATAGTTACAATATACATAAATGAAGATACTGGAATCATCACTCTGTACACCCCTCGGTTGGGTATTGGACCAACCCAATTTTTTTAAGAGATTGAGTCATAGGTAAAAATGTAATTTCTCCGTTTTTCGAAGTTAGCCGCCGAAATCGAGATATGGACCTTCGTTGTTGAAATAGGACCTTTGGTAAAAAATTATTTTTTATTATGTAAATTACTAAAAAACTAAGAACATATACGTAGTGCGCCTTTTGCTCTTATTTAAATGGTATATAACTTTTTTTGTGCAAAATTATATTATAGGTGCTATAAGGGATCAAAAGTCGGATCTTCGAAAAATTAAAAACCTTATGTATATTTCAAACAATTTTAAACTGATTTTTTTTTTTTAATTTGTATCATTGTTAACGTGACTAAACCCACTTTTTCATGCATATTTGTATGCTTCGTATGTAAAAATTTAAAAAAAAAAACATTTAAAAGGAAAAAATACCTTTTTTTATAAAACATAATATTTTAAACAAAAAAAATTACTAACCGATTTATAAAAAAATTATATCGTTGTAAACGCTATCAAACCTTCTTTCTTCTAATATGCGTATTTATATACTCCGTATGTAAACATTTTAGAAAAAACACGTAAAGGAAAGAATTTATTCTTTTTTTAAAAAAAGTAATTACAAAAAAATAATAACCAATTTTTAAAAATTTAGTATCGTTGCACAGGCGATTAAACCCCCCTTTCTTCTGGTTTAAAATTTTTAGAAAAAGCACTTAAAACCAAAATATAACTTTTTTATAAAAAAATATTTTAAACAAAAAAATTACAAACCGATTTTTAAAAAATTGTTATCGTTGTAAAGGATACCTGACAACTTATACCATCGAGACGAAAAATCGGTTTCTCTGCTAACACCACCTTACGTATGTATGTATATGAATTCGGTTTGGTTCACTTTAAGCCTAAAATATTAACATAAATAAAAAAGTTTTAATTCACAAAAGATTTCCTTAAAAACTTTTCTATTATTTAAAAATTAAATTTAGTAAACTACAAACAAAAGACGTGCTCGGCACTGAAATTGCATTTAAGCAATAGTGCAAGCACGAAGTCCTCTATATACTTACATATGTATGTACGTATGTACGCATGAAGTGCAATGCAGTCGATTCAAATAGATAGAGAAATAAAAATGTGGAAAATAAAGAAAGTAAAGAAAGTAACTACCAAAGAATGGTTTAAGTGGTAACTTTTACAAAAGCCACCAGCTTTTATTTACATTATTTATGTTTGTTTATGTTGTGTCTGTGCATTTTTTGCTTAGTTAAATGCCACACAAATAACTTCGCCCATTAGCGTTGTCATATCAGCGCGCAGCACACACTCGCGCTCAACTGCGTACGGTAGCAATTCGTTAGTGCCACAAATGTTGCAATGTGAAATGAAAGAATGTTGCCAACTTCTTTGCGCTGTCAAAAATATCTTTTTGCATTATTTTCTCGCTTTTGCAGCTCCACTTTGCTTTGTTGACAACAAAAGTTAACATGAATGAGGTATATATCTATATTTGTGTGTGTGTGTGTGTGTGTGTGTGTGTGTGTGTGTGTGTGTGTATTAAAGGGTGCGAGTATTTGTCCTTAGACAGTGTTGCCACCTATCTAAAGTATAAAATGCATTATATTGTATATTTGTACAAACCATGAACAAGTTATATTTTTAAGTATTAATGTTAAGCGAAAAGTCATTTGTAAAATCTTAGAAAAAGACTAAATGCCGGATGTTTGTAAGAAATGGCAACTAAGGAGGAAAAAAAAAAAATTGGAGACTAGGGTTGCCATTTGACAAAAAAATTCAATTTACATGTCACATAAATGTTAAAAATACAAAATATCAGAAAGAAAAATATAAATAAGGTTAAGCTCAATTTTATCCAAGAAAAGTTTCGAAGTAGAGCTGCAACTTAAAATAATAGATAGTTGAAGTTTTAAAGTGAGACATAGCAAAGTACGCCATTTACTGGCTTGTTCACAACAAATACCTCTAATAAACCCGCAAAGCTGCCAGCTAGTGCCTAGCGCAGGATCACAACAATTGCAATGCCAGATAAATGCTTTAGATGGCTATAAATAACTTTTTAATAAGTAATTTTTTCTTACAAAAATGACACAGCCACTTTTCATAATATATTTATGTATACCTTATAGAAGATAGCAAGGGTTTCCCTTCACTTTTTTCTCTCTTCTTCGAATGTCCGTTCATAACGCGTTTTTTCTACCTTATTTTCATATCTATTTATTTTCATTTACTATGCTCCACAATTATTCTAGTGTTTGACTGCGAAAAATAATATAAAAAATATTGGGCAATTGAGTGGCTTTTGTAAATGTATGAGTGCCTAAAGTGTTTGTATTTTTCTCTCACTGGCTCTTCGGTGTCATATGTATGGATATATTTACGTGCGCATTCTTGAGTCTTGCGTTAGTATATGTGTGCGTTTTATGCGGGTTTCAACAATCATATATGTATGTATCAGGGATTGGCAAAGGGTGCTGTTTTTATGACTTTAAGCCTACTCACGTTAAAAACGGAGGATGAACGAACACCACCGCAAAGCGTGCTTTCTTGCAAATACAGCCACCACAAGTGAACGATGCTTATAACAGCTCATACTGATATTGACTGCGGCAAATCTGTACTCCGAATGATCGTGCACGAAACCAGCAACCGCCGTATTTGATCGACAGCCATAAGCACGATACTGCATTTGGTCGGTTGCCGAAAGCATGACAGCTTATGTGAAAGACTGGCGAAGGCAAGATGCCGCAGTTAGCTAACTTGATTTGTGGCAGAAGTCAAACCGCCGCCTTTGGTTTGTTGCTGAAGGCGCGTTTGACGTGTTGCCGAAGTGATGATACTGTAGTTCAAAAACATTCAAAGACAATTGCTTGTTTGAAATGAAGCATTGATATGTACATACATACATACGTACGTATGCACATTCCTCACAACTAGCCAGCAGTGAGCAATGCAATTGAATGGTTGACGCGCTATAAATACATACATACATGCATACGAGACGATAAATTACCCTTTACCACATTCGTCGTCATTTCAGCAACAAGTCAGATGATTTTCAGCAACAAGTCAGATGATTTTCAGCAACAAGTCAGATGGCTTTCAGCAACAAGTCAAATGATTTTCAGCAACAAGTCAAACGACTTCTGCAACAAATGATGACTCTCATGTTTTCGGAGCCGTTCAACTGCCACGTTTGCTGGTTTCGTGCACGATCATTCAGAGTACAGATTTGCCGAAGTCAGTATCAGTATGAGCAGTTATAAGCATCGTTCACTTGTGGTGTCTGTATTTGCAAGACAGCACGCAATGCTCTCGTGTTCAGTCATCCTCTAATTTCGTTTAGGTATCGATACTACTAAGGCAACGCCGCTGCTCAGTCATACAAAGCAGCGGTATTGAATGAGTATGAACAGTTGACGATCAACCAATGCCAATCCCTGGTATGTATATACATACAAATATGCATTTTTAGTTGCTTAGCACTGAAAGCAGTTTTAAATATTTCTGAGATTAGGTTAGGTTTCTTAAATTAAATTAAAATTATTATGCGAAAGCATTTTTATTCAGTGGATGAGTTCAAAAGAGTTATAGAAATTATATTCGCAAAAATAACTTCGCTGAAGTAACATACACATACAAAAAATTTGTAGATGTGAAGATGCAATATCTGTTTGTGTATATCATGCAACAAAAATATTTTTTTAAGCATATATATGTATTTGAATTTGTGTTACTAGTTATCTATACTAAACTACATACAAGTACAGGGGTTGGTACTTCAAGAGCTACCAATTAAAAATATTACAATTTTATGTATTTTTTTTTGTTTTTCTTTTATTTTATTTAAAAACATCAGTTCATCATAAAACCATGTAAAATTTTAAGAAAAGTGTGTCACTGTTCGATATAGACACCTATATCGCGGATAGAAGCATATATTCTGTCCGGGAATGCTTCACATGCTGCAATAATGTGGTCTGATGGTATTTTGTCCAAGTAGCGTCGAAGAGCAGTCTTAAAGAGATTGACTGTGTCATATTTTATAGTTGCTACTTTGATTTAGAGAGCGGACCACTGGGTTTAAGTCTGGTGAATATGGGGACTCTTGTAGTGAAGAAATGAAGCTGGGAACTTTTTCTTGTAAAAGATAACGAACCGATAAAAATATCGATAACAAAATCGATGACAAATTCGATAAAAATTTCTATAGCAAAATCGATAATAATATTGGTAGCAAAATCGATTAGATTGTCCGCCGCTGTGGTGTAAGTGGTAGGCAGTGCGCGCTTCCACTTCGCAGCACCTGGGTTGAAACCCTGGTCAAAGCAACATCGCAAAAAAGGTTTCTCCTTAACAGCGGTCGTCCCTCGGCAGGCAATGGCAATCCTCCGAGTGTATTTCTGCCATGAAAAATAGCTTCTCGTAAAAATACAATCGCCGTTCGGAGTCGGCGTAAAACTGTAGGTCCCTTCGCTTTGTGTGACAACATCAAGGCACATGCCACAAATCGGATGAGAAGCTCGGCCAAACTCTAACATATGTGTAAGTGCCAATCTATTATTATTTTCCGTGTAACTCCTAATTTCTCTCCTTTTTATAATTTTTTTTATATAACTACATACATACTTTTCCATCGAATTTTACGCAGCTCCTGTAAAAAATAACAGATTTTTAAGTCAATTAACATATTTTAGCTTGCAGTTGCTCTCCGTGTGCAACATATAAACTCACCCCTTACCACGTTCACTATGTTTAAAGCTGCTGTTGTTTTTTCCAAATTCATTGATGTTATAAATATGAAAATTAATTTATAAGCACGCCCCTCCTGCACTTAGATAAATAAATTTGCAGCATGTTACGCCAACACATCAGTCCATCATAGCCTTGGATCCGTTGCCGTACAGTCCAGCTATTCTGTTGCTACAAAAATCTTTAAAATGCATTAATGACCACTCTTTCTTTTATCAAAATTTTGAGCTCTTTAATTAGATTTTTTAGAACCATACTGAGTATGCAGTTTTTAGCCCATTCAACTCAAAGTAAAAATTTTAGGTAGCTAGGACTTGCGCTGCGTTTCTCCAAACTCATTTTAGTGGAAATTATTTTAAATTAAATTTTTTATTTAATTCACATTTAAATTATTTTCTGTTTCAATAAGCTTTTTATTTAAGTGAATAAAAAGTGGTTGTAAAACGGACCAGGTAAGCGAAAGCTTTCATTTGTACTGGGAGCTCTTGAAAGCTTTGGCGCGCTGTATTGTAAAAGCAGGGCTGGTATATAAGCAATAAGCAGATACACAAAATTGTGGCGTTTGTATATTGATGAGCTCATTAAATGTGTAACATCTCTGAATGTGGTTATTGTGATTTAGATTTTATTTAAGTGAAAAGCATAGGTCACTTAATTCAAAATTAAAAACAAATTAAAATTGATTGGTGAAACCAAAAATTCGAAAATGAAAGTAATTTTCAAATGAATCTGGTGAAACGCAGCCTTACCGTTGATTTTTGGTGAACATTTTTGTGGCAGGAATATGCGAGAATGAAAAAATTGACATAAATCAACGGTAAGTCCAAGCTAGACGCAAACTTGCAGTTTGTTGCACGCAAAATTTAAGGGGCTACTAAACAGCAAACTCAAAAAATTCTAGAAAATCGGATTAAAATGTTTAAAATTTTGATCAACATTTATTGAAATTCGTTGAATTTTTATAAGTGTTCTACAAAATTTGAAACTTAATTTACATATTTTTTTTTTTGATAGTCGGTTATATTTTCATATAAAAATAATAAAAATTTTGCTTGCTAAAATGTCTTTTCCCTATTTTTATAATCGCCACCGTATATATTGTGTACATTTTTGCGATGATCTTTGAGTTATTCTCTTTTTTTTTGTTTAAATAAAGCTGTATTTATTCTAAAAACAAAATTGTGGGTTCGCATTCGATGGCTTAGAATGTCCCGATTTTTCGCCTCAGAAATCTGGTCCTCGTATATATGTACTCGGTTCTACGCCTTCAGTTTTATGCTCCTATCCACCTTCCAGGACCGGCTCTCCTTGCTGGGGCAACCTCTTCTTTCCCTCTTGACACGTTTTCTCTGAAATTGCCCAGCTTGTTTTCATATTTCTTGATATTTGCATAACCCCTTGCTTATATTTTTGTTGTTGCTTTTTTTTCAATTCCTATAGATTTGGTTACTGTATTTATTGCCATTATTTTCTGTATTTATGTTGATTTTAACTTTTCCATTGAGGTTTACTGGCTCTTGGCTTATCTATGAATGTACGTAGTAAATATGTATGTATGTATGTCTGTGTACAATATTACGTGAACCGATAAGCGTCTTGTTTGCTTTGCTTTGGCTATGCAATCGTTCTTTATAAAGTAAACAAAGGATTATGTGAAAAGTGTTTATTGAGTAATAAATTGTAATTTTATTGATATTAATTGCATTGACGAAAATTTTCTAATCAGTTTCCATGTAAACTCTTGGACTATTTAATACCTTTATTGTCTGGAAAAAATACGATTGAGATTGTGTAAATTTTCAAATTTTGCATTAGTCAAATTTGTCTTACTGAGGTATTTGTTAGTGTAATACATACATAACATGATTTAAAATCAATGAAAAAGTCAAGCAGGTTGTAAACAAAACTACTTTCAGTCAAAACTGAGCCGACTGTATTTTTATATGATGCGATGTTGTGTTGTGTGATGAGATTGGACGTGACGTGACGTGATGTTGTGTGGTGTGGTGTGGCGTAATGTGATATCGATGACTGAGTGGAAGATCGACCTATCTTGGCAGCCCGTTCGAAAATGCCATATCTCGGAAAAATTCTCAGAATTTGGTTGAAGAACGCCCTATCTTAGCTGCCGATATTTTGAAATTCTGCGATAGGGCATTCTTGAAAAATTTGCTGAGATACATACATATGTCGTTTTCGAACCGGCTGCCGAGATAGGTCGATCTTTCACTCTGCTATCGAAATATTATGACGTCTAGAGTTCAGTACCTATTTACAACACCATTAGGCAGCAATTTGTTATTTTTCCAATTTTGGCGATTTTTAAAAGCTTTTTTGTGAATTGAAGTTGGTGATCGCAACGCAATGATTTAAATGAAAATATTTATAACATCAAAAAGGCATTTGGGGGAGTTTCTTGGTCCGAGGAATCTGAGTTTGCAATTTATTTTTTCCAAAACCGGCAGCAGGGTACCCTTTTGTGCAATAGAACATGAAGAAACATTGCTTAACAACATTGTTGAGAAACATTGTTTGCACTTTTCTTTCATGTTCCAACCATGTTTTTCGCATCCTAGCTGCCATTTTTGGTAAAAATAAACTGCAAATTCAGATTGCTCGGACCCCAAAACCTTCAGATAGGTCGTTTAAATTACAAATATTTGCACTTAAATCAGTTTGCTGCTCTGCGACCACCAATTTTATATTGATAAAAAACGCTTAAAATCGCCTATATACAATCTAGACAAAAAAAAATCTTGGTTTCGGTAATTCTCCAGAAAAAAACGAAAATTCCGTACAGTGTGAATGATCATCATCTGGGTTCTGGGATAGGATGTGATCTGATTTGTTGTGATATGACGTGTTATGAAGTCATGTGGCTATATGTTTCTTGAAAGTTCTATAAACTCTTGTTTTCAATATTTCGGTTTCGAAACCGCTTAATATTTATCAATTCATCAAATTACTACACTCGCACAAATATTTTTTCAGTGTGATTTCGTTTCAATTTGAATTTCATTTAGGCCAAGACATATACTTGTATTTACAACTTCCATAACACAACTTTAAAATTACTTATTTCTTTGAAAAAATTAGTAAAATGTCATCAACAGCAGCGTCAAACACTTTCCATGCATTTTCCACGCAATTTCAGCGCACGAACTCAGCGCTCACTCCCTTGCTGAAAATGCTCACCTGAAAATACAACACAAACCAACAGGAGTAAACGGCAACAAGAAAAGGCGCAAAGCAACCAGGCCAGCTGATGACGGTGTTATGTTGAACAAGCGAATTTCAATTTCCGAAACTAACAAGTACACTCTATTTAAGATGTAGTATATTTTGAAAGTTCCGAAGTTTAGTAGAAAGTGGCAAAGAATTAAATGGAATGTCGCGAAAAAGTTACAAATGAAATTAATGGTGGCGATAAATGAAATTGGGCTTAAAATACGAATGAGTAGAGATGTGCATGAAAAAGAAAAACACAAATACACAGAAACATGATGGAAGGCAGATGGCGGGAAAAGTAGCTGGTGGCATTATTTGGAGGGGCAGATAGAGTAAAAAAGGAAAATATTGCTTGAAGCATAAGTTGTTGTAAAGCTGACTTTGACTAATGGTTACACGGAACTCCTTAAACTGTACTAACTAAGCATGGAACGTGGGGACCAGCTCTAAGATTGGAAAAAAATATATATTTTCGAAGTCCCGCCGAGAATCCCTCGAATATGATTTAATCTTATACAAAACTAAGTAAAAATAAAGATATTCATTAGTACTAACCTTGGGAGGATGGTTCCGTGCGCAGAAATGTAAAGATTTTTACTGCCATTAAGCTGGGAGAGGCCAGAAGTGATTCTTGTGCGTACGGTTCAAATCGCAGCTCACAACGTCCAGATATTTATATCCACGTATCCTCTGGGCAGCGACCAAACGCCCGCTTGGAAGCGAGCTAAAGTGAAAAACAAAAAGCAACCCCGGATGGGACTCCTGTTTTCTGATGACGACCCTGGCACATGTATTAAGGACTATGATTTAAGGGCATGAAGCTGGAATGTCCGGACCCTCAATGGGGAAGGTGCCTTTGCCGGGTTGGTTGATCTCCTCAGGAAGACTAAGGCTGACATCACCGCCATCCAAGAAATGCGACGAACGGGGCAAGGCAAGGTAAATATGGAGCCTTGCGACGTCTACTATAGTTCCCACGGAAAGGAGCGCAAATTTGGTGTGGGATTTGTGGTGGGAGAGAAACTCCGTCGCCCAGTACAGGCGTACACTCCGGTGGACGAACGTCTAGCCACAATCCGCATCAAAGCGAGATTCTTAAATATTTCGCTCATTGGCCCGCATGCTCCGAGGGAAAACAGGGACTAGGCGTCTAAGAATCTCTTGGAGAGAACATATGAGCGCTATCCCCGACACGAAATAAAAATCTTGCTTGGCGAATTCAATGCCAAGGTGGGCAATGAAGGGCGCGACTGTCGGAAACTTCAGCCTCCACGATGAAACCTCCGACAACAGGCTTCTAGTGTTTTAGACGTACGCACACTCCGAGGACCAAACATCGACACGGACCACTAAATTGTTCCAGCTGCCTAGATACGCACCCACCTTTGTGCAGCAAAAAATATGCGCCCAACAATGCAAGGAAAGCTTAACGCCGAAAAGCTGTAATCACAACTGGTGGCCAATTTATTCGCCACTCGACTCAAACACCTGCTCTCTGCAACCACTCTTCAACAAACCGGCGTACGCAACGAGAGCCTTGTTGGACCGTTATAGGGAACTGAAGAGGGAAGCGAGACGTATTTGCTGCATTAAGAAAAGAAAGGCCAAAATGCGTGAGTGAGAGGAGCTTAAAATGGTGGCCGACAGGAAAAACGCCCGAACAATTTATCAGCGAGTTAGGCGATTTACTGAAGGTTTCAAGACCAGGGCGAACTCCTGTAAGAACAACCATGACGACCTATAGACTGATGTCCAGAGCGTACTTAAATTATGAAGTATGGAGAAGACGAACCCGAGCCCCCAGTCGTTGATGGTGGACTCGATGTGCCACCGCTTGACTATGACAAGTTGCGAATAGCGCTGGCGATTACGCGGCTGAAAAACAATAAATTTGCTGGAGGTGGCGGCCTGCCAGCCGAATTTTTCAAGTACGGCGGCTAGGAGCTTATAAGTTTGATGCATCAACTCTTACGCAGAATATAGTCAGATGAACGCATGCCTGACGATTGGAATTTAAGTGTGCTCTGCCGAATCCGCACCACGGGATCAACCTTCTAGGCATAGGTTACAGGATCTTTAAAGACCCGAAATCGTAAAGTTTTATAAAATAAATGTTGAAAAATATCAAAATATTTATAGGAAGATAGAGTTTGAGATTTTAAGGGGTTTCAAGAACTCGCTTTTTTGGAATTTATATGGATTTTATCTTTAAATCTGTCGGCATATTTCTTTATACTTCGGGATTTTTGTATGTTTTTTTTTGGGATTTTAAATACATACGCATATAAGCGGGCTATATTTGGTTTACTTAAAGTTTCTGCTCTTTTTCTACAAAGGATACGGTATGGTTTCTGCCAAAAATTTACATTTATCATTTGGCCATAATCTATGAATCTCCTATAAACACGCCCAATTTAATTACAGAAAAAAATGTTCAAATCCTAAACTCCGAATCCAATCACAATAACTTACGTACCCTTACATACGACAGCACAACAGCCACTTCAACATATCTGCAATAGCTCAGAACCCCCTAACCGCGCCAGCCAACTCTCCAAACTCTTCCAGCTGTCAGTCATCTCTGACAACACATATATATATATGGCATGCAAGCGATGAAATTGAGCTACTATCTGCCTTCTCGAGAGGGCAAAAAAAGATGCCAACACACTCAGCAAACATACTCAAATATCGTTGAATAAACACTACTTCATACGAACGAATTTGTAGCACAACTCGTACATTAGCCACTTGCTTGGCCTTCGAGTCAATATAACCTCCTAGCGATGTCATTCTGGGCTGCTTGACAGCTTGGAAAATTTCAACGTTTGACGTATGTGTTGCAGCGCTAATTTATGAAGTTAGGCGAAATGAGTACAAGAGCTACGCGAGATGAGCCATTTTGCAGGCAACACTTTACAAGCTACGAACGCAATAAAGAAACATCGAAAATTCTACACCGTTCTCTTTTCATGTTTACTGTTGCCGCAAGCTTGATTGCAAACCGCTTAAGTTATGGTTAAGAAAAAATTCGAAATTGGGCCAAGCCTGCTGACGTTCATTCATTGTGAATTCTTCGCCGCATCGGAACCGAAAATTGGCGACCAGCAACTACAATCGCTGGCGCTCAACCTGCTGGCGCTAAAGTGTGTCTACATTTAGAACCATTTGAAATATGAAGAAATTGTCGAGGCGATCTGGTTGGTTGGTGGAACGGGTGAGTGAGCGAAAAGCGACTCAGTAAGCGTGTAAAAAACTTTGATTAATGTTTGCTTCCGATTTGCATAAATCTTGCTTTAGCAACGAATGCGCGAAGGCTGGGTGTCCAAAAGAGAAAGCAAAGCGGAGACAAGAAAAAAAATGTTTAATGTATTTGTGTACATATGTATGTATGTATGTATATTTTTGGATGGCTTTGGGGTCAGTAGAGATGTTATGGTGACGCAAATTTTTTTTTCCTGCACAAAAAGCTCAAAATTGTTTTCTCAATATTTTTACCTACTTTGATGTCTTTCGGATATTTTTGTTTTTCTCGCTTTCTCTTTGGCTCTTTTATCATAGTAATACTTGTGTTTTTTTCGCCAGCAAAAAACCATCTTGCAAAAGCAGTTATTTGTTTTGTCTACCAATATTCTTTGCTTAAAGTCCGCATATACACTGATATAACTCGCATTAAAGAAGAAAAGCCTTTGAGGCGATTGTAATGGTAGGTACTCAAATCACGGAGATTTGCGTCTATACATTTTTATACCCGAGCGCACTTGTGCAAAAGGGTATATTAATTTTGTTCACATAACGGTTGTTTGTAACAGCCAAAACGAATCGAGATAGATATAGACAAATGTACACATAAATGATCAGGATGAAAAAAGAAATCGATTAAGCCATGTCTGTCTGTCCGTCCGTCCGTCCGTCTGTCCGTCTGTCCGTCTGTCCGTCTGTCCGTGTACACGATAACTCGAGCAAAAATTGAGATATCTCAACGAAATTTGGTACGTAGGTTTCCCTTAATCCAAGGTAGGTTGGTATTGAAAATGGGCGAAATCGGACTTTAACCACGCCCACTTCCCATATAACGGTAATTTCCAGAAATACGAAAACTGCGATATTTTAGTAACTATTCAAGCATTTCTTAAATTTACCGTTATATGAGAATCGGCCGTTATTTTAGTCCGATTTCAATAATTTTCAACGTTTTGCTTACACGTGGCAAGTACAATAACCATACCGAGTTTGGTACAAATTGGTAGAAC